>NC_056739.1:443751016-443823516 GCF_019279795.1 Protopterus annectens
AGTCCCACCAGGGACTACCCTGTAATTGTTTGTAAGGTAGACTTAGCAGGTAGATACTGTTACTCTCTCTGGTAGTATCCTGCCTATGGTTTGAGAAGCAATGATTTGCTCACCCCTGCCCAGCTTGATATGACATAAAATGACAACACAAAATAATACAGGAGTTGGTGTTGTTTTCCTTCTCATTCTTTTTGTATGCTTTATTGTCACAACGTTCATTCTTCATATATATATATATATATATATATATATATATATATATATATATATATATATATATATATATATTTATTTATATATTATCTGTACATACACACGCACATACATCTACATAATTATATACATTTCCTATACTGTTGGATGCATGTGCTGGATGATGTGTTTGTGATCACAGCAGCTGAATGTGTCTCCGCCATGGCTTAGTGGAACTCACGTCTACTATAGTGTGCAGGGTCAGGGGTTTGCAACCTGGCAGTGCAGATTATTTTGTTAATGGCCACAACAACAGCTGTTGGCTACAGGGTGACTAAGGCACTGTAGAACATTTGTAGGCTGGTATGCGCTTGTTTGCACGAAGCACAGCATTATTAACCTCTGGTTGCGGTGTCTTGCAAGCAGCCTCTACATTGCTTCACCAGTGTGGTACTCGCATACCGGTGGCTAAACAGGCTTACACCCACTTGCTCCCGCATATCCACGTGTAATGTCATGCATTTTGTTCACATCTGTCAACCGGGGCAGTCAGACTGTATGCTTGTCCATTGTCAGTGGTGGCCCGGGGTTTAGAGCTCTACATTGAACCCAGCTACGTATCCCATTTAATACTTGGGTGTTCACATTCATAGAGGGTAACAGACATAACATAGCTATGTCCGCCATTAATCATGCTTAGTTTACGTTAAACTGTCGGTATTATCCATGCTTAGGTCAGGTTTACTTGTCAGGTTTGACTGTTGACAAAGGTCAGTTTAAGGTGGGGTAGGATTCTTGTTTCGCAGGTCTGGATAGGTTACATGCAGGTATTCGGGATAGGTGTAGTTAATCCATACCTGTGTGGTACAGTAGAGGTGAATAGCTAAGGAATAGGCAGGTAGGTAGTGGGGGTGACATTGTAACAGTATAGTAGCCCATAGGTATAATTGGATGGGGACCAATAGGGAAGGTATGTCGGATGTTGGGATTTGTATGTGAGGCAGGACAAGAGGTGTCAGTATCACTAGCTGATGTAGTGGTATAGAGTGTGAGGTGGGGGGGTTTGCAAGGTGGTGAGCATGTGCTGCTGCAGGTATGCTTGTGGTGTTCCTTCATGTGTTAGTTACATGTGTCCTGTGGGACAGCTGTAATACCACATGTGGGTCAAGGTTCCAGATACTAGCAATATAGTGGGGGAAGAGGGTGTCACCTACGTGTACCCGTAGACATTAATAGAAATGGAACAGGGGCTGATAGGTACGTGGTGTGCATGGGGCACAAAGGGGGTGTTAGTAGGGGGATTATCCAGGGATGTGCAGGATGGTTGCAGGGAAGGTCCACAGCTGGCCATGTTGTCTATGACAACAGCTGTGCATATGCACTGCATTTGGTGTTTGCATCAGACACTCACACCCCTGGGTGGGGGTGAGGACTACAATAATACCTTGTGATGCCTATTACATCGGCTTACATGCCTACAGTGGGGTGTTGCGACCATGTGTTCATAGATGTTGCGTAGTGGGTTATGCAACAACATATATGGTTATACCGTACTTAGCCATGTAAACTGGACTGTGCTGCGGTGGGAACCATATCGGGAATGGCTGCCTGTTAGGCGGAAGCATGCCTGTCGACTCTACGGAATCCGCGGCCTGTTCAGAGTTTGCTTCATACTATTGGTGTGTTCCTCTTACAATCTGCACCTGTCTAGCAAATACCTGGGAATTGACACCATTAAATATAGACAAGTAATTGGGTTTAGGACCCCACATCCTTCAGCCGAATCATGCTAATGCATAACCGATTATTCAATCAGCTTTCTAAGGTTGTAAGTGGGATATGTGCTTTCTGTCCCTATTTGTCCCCCCAACGGTTTAGGTTCTGTCCAGTGGTTTTGCTCTTAGAGGTTGAGAGGTATGGGCGTAAGCTCTGCCCAATTCGCAATATTTCTTACATCCCCGGGGCGGTCCTAATACAACTGCACTAGCCAACACCTGCATGCCTAGGACCATAATTGCATACCTGTAGTTCCCCAACCTGCCCCTCCTCTACAGCACTCATTCTTACTGTGGGTGCAGGTGGAGTCTAAGCACACCACTACACATTGCCCATTCTCCTCGTGTCAGGACCCATGTCGTACGTTGTGTTGACCCATGGGTCATCAGGCTTGCACAACCTACAGGTCTGTGTACATATACAGCCTGGCTGGATAAATCATTACAGGGACTGACTCCGCTGATCATTAATTTTTTGGTTGTCCCACAAGGGACATTGATGTCTTTGTTTCAACATTAGACTTGGCAGGTCTCTCCCACTGGTAGTATGCTGCCTGTGATCTGGGAAGCAGTGGTGTGTTTACTTGTATTGTGTGTTTGCATGTTTCACCTGTCTGGGTGGGGGGGGGGGTTGATGCTATGTGTTACACATTTGTTGACTGGACCCCCGTTTGCACGGACTGTGAAAATAAGTAATTCGTAGCTGCTGTATCATATCCTAGCTATATACATGTGTATATTTACACTCACACACACACACACACACACACACACACACACACACACACATATATATATATATATATATATATATATATACATTACTATATACATCTATATCTGTATATATATATATATATATATATATATATATATATATATATATATATGCATACATGTATATATTTATATATTGCTGTCTATATATATATATATATATATATATATATATATATATATATATATATAACAACATATGGGTGTATGGGTGTCTGCATACGTATATATCTATATGTGGGTATGTATATGTATTCTGTCTCTGTATGTATACATTTGTACTATGGAGAAGGAGAGGTATAGCTCCATGTAGCTATGGGTAGATATACACACACATACCTCTACATATATACATCTACATCTGGTTATTCCGTTCTTTGCCTTGTAGATTAGACTTTACTGCAGTGGGACTCATAGCGGGTATGGCTGCTCGTTGGGCGACGCATCTGCCCAATGAGCACTTTTGCTCACATCCCTGGGGCTGTCCGTATAGACCCACATCAGCCAACACCTGCACACCTACACCCATAACTAGTTACCCATAGTTCACCCACCAGCACCTCCTCTACAGCACCCATCCTTAATCTGGGTGCAGGTCGGATCTGAACACACCACTACACACTGCTCACTCTCCACTTCATGGGACTCATGTAGTACGTTGTCTCGACCCATGGGTCATCAGGCTTTCCCACCCCTGTATTCTGGGTATGTACACACCCCAGCCAGAATGGTCGTTGCATCGGCTTTCTTTGGTAATATGTCAATTTTGGGGGCGTCCCGCAAGGGACGCTCCTGTCTGTGTTCCAAGATTAGATTTCACTGGTGCATTGTGTACCCCCTCCCCCCGGTTGTATCCGGACTGTGGTCTGGGGAGCAGTGGGCTATTTACATTGTTTTTGGGTTTGTGTGTTTCTCCGCACACACACACATAAATATATATATATATATATATATATATATATATATATAAATATATATATATATATATATATATATATATATATATATATATATATATATATATATATATACGTATGTTTTCCTATGTTCATTCTGAAGAAGCTCTTCTATCTAATAAGAGCGAAAGCTAAAACACCAGTTTAGTGTCTGTGTAATTATTTTATTCAACATTTTGTTTGTTATTTTCAATTCTGAAGTTTGGTAGTACTTTTAATTTTCTTCAGTTAGTGCGGTTATACTATTATATATATATATATATATATATATGTATATATATATATATATATATATATATATATATATATATATATATATATATATATATATTATATATGTCTGCATACAAAGATATATATATATATTGCTGTATATATATATATATATATATATATATATATATATATATATATATATATATATATATATATATGTATATATATATATATATATATATATATATATTTATATATATATATATATATATATATATATATATATAAATCCATGTAGGTGTATGGGGTATATAGCCTTACTCTCACTTATCTATTGCTATGATGGCTTAGTGGTTAACTACTGTGACTATAGTGTACAGCGTCCTGGGTTTGAGCCTTTCATGAGGCAGTTTATTTTGTTGCTGGGTGGAACTTGGGCCATTGGATCCAGAGTGATTAAGGCACTTTACAGCGGTTGTAAGCAGGCTTACACTGGTTTGCACAACGGTAAGCACTACTTTGCTTACTCTGTGTGGGCAATGCCTACCCCCATGCAAGCGCACTTGGACATGCTTACCGCTGCTTATTTGTGCTTAGACCTGCGTACATATGCCTTACTAGATTTCCCATGGGAAATGATTTGTGCTGCAGTGGGACTTGAACCGGGGATGCCTGTTCGTAAGGCAGATGCTCTAACCACTCCACTATTGCTGTGCTACTGCATTTACATATATATTCCTTGTTATTCTCTTCAGCCTTTCCAGCTGCTTTAACGGTAGCTAGGTGATGGGCAAATCCCTGCACCTATGGTTAGCTGTACTCTGTGTTTTAAAACACATCAATAATAGGGATTATTTGTTTTATTTGACTGTACTGTTGCTGTTGAACACATGGGGACTGTTGGTGGGGATATGCGGACACTTCTGAGCTGTCTCATTTATTTACACATTCTTCTGTTCTACTTTGCAGGGCCATGTCTATTCTGAGAGCTCTGCTCTCAGACACGCCCCCCCCCCCGCACTCATCCATGCTCTGTGTAGCATTTGGAGTTCAGGCAACGTGCCTTCATTAATATGCATGGCATGCTGCCATCCTCCTCTTCAACTGCCGCTTCCGTACAGGACTAGATTAGTCCTGCATGGAAGATTAGTAAATCCAGCGGTTAGTTTTTATGCACATGAACAGGCAACTCAGTGGTAGGATACTTCAGCATGTTAGGGACATTCGACTTAAAAATACCAATAATGCTTTGACAAAACATCTCATTGGCTATACATCTCATAGTTTTACTTTCATGGTTTTACAAGTTTTAACTTTGAATTTGAGAGGTGGTGATATTACTAATTATATGGAAACTGTTCAATTACTATGAATTGTACAGTTCCAAGCAGACAAACTATCAAGCTTGAATATTTATGCCCCTCTCAAACCTATTTTAAATGTGTTTCATTTGCAAATTGGTACTTTGTCATGTTAAATAGTTACGCCTAGTGTGTTAATTTTAGATCTGAAGAAGGTTTGACCAAAGGTTCTGCTCTGAGCTTTTATATGTTTATTTTTATTAAAAAAAAATTGCATGTTCTTCTATGTGGTGACAGCACTGTGTCCTCTTCACATATTTGTTGGTTTTTATATGGTGCTTATCTGTGGTGGATTGTTGTGTTTTTTCATTTGATTTCTGTTTGTTTTGACCACACAGTCTCACATGGCAGAATCTGAAACCATTGAACTTGATTATGGACCAAGAACTTAAAAACTTCTTAATAAGATGTGCTTGTTTGATAAAGTGATACGGACTGATACAAATCTGTTGCTATGCTTGGATTTAACAAATGTGGACAGTGCCACTGTTGTTACATCTATGAATCATTCTGACTTTTTGCAATCTTTGAGTGATTTGGAACACTGAAACTAGTAAAGAAATGTCAAGCTTTAAATTTCGAGGTGTGTATTAGTTATATTAAGTTACTGCTTGACTTTTTTGGCCCAATGGAAAAAGAACTTCTGATGCGTATGTTCGAAAATTGGAGGAAATGTTTCACAGTGTAACAATCTATGATTCTAAATTTGAATTGACTAAGAAGAAAAGACTGATATGAGACTTTCATGATTTAAAAATAGTTATATCTTTGTCTTGCCGAGGAATACCGCTATGGATAAGACTAGGTCTCATGTTACTATTTCCTCCGATGCTAATGCAACAGAAATTGTGAATAGTAAAAATCCATGTGATTCAGTTATGTCTCCTTTGAACCTGTGACTGGCTGATACAATTGTTTCTGAACAGCATTCTACTTCTATGGACAGTACAACTGATACACTGTGAATGCTATCAATGTAAGTGCACCCAAACAGCAGACTGTTTTAATGGATAATACATTTAACATATGAACACATGCTAAGCAGTCAACATATAATGTGAGTGGTGTTGAGGTAAAAGATTTAGGTGCTCGTTCAAAAATAAAAGGCACTAATGTTTCCTCACCAGTTGTTTTAGACCTTCCTCTTCCTGTGAAGCAAATTCAGTTAAGGAAAAGCACTCACTCATTCAGCAGAGATCAAAAACAGAGAAAGTTCTCCATGTAACATTGGAACATACATCCACTTTAGATGATAAAAATATGTTGGTTGTAAACTTATCCAATTTTAACTTAAGGGACGAACATATGTCTGTTCTAAATAAATGTTTTTCTTACATCCCAGCTACTCATATTAATTTTACTGATGTGATTACACACCTTAGACTCTTTCTAAGGAATGTGATGTTAAAGCTGTTATTTGGCAATAAACAAGTTCATAATGTTAACTCCTTAAGAAAGCCCAGCACGTTCTCACCCCAACTGAATTCTATGCTGGAAACTTTTTTGGGGATGTGTGAAGAAGAATTAATTTGCAAGTTGAATACTCCTCTTAAACTATGCTTTGATAATCTTACTTATAAATGAACGATTAATTATTAGACTGGCAGATAAAAGAGGCAGTGTCATCCTGATGGATTGGGAAGATTATGACCTCAAGATGAGGAATTTATTACAAGAAGACTGCACTTATCAAGTAATTGATAAAGTTGAAACCAATAAAATGTCTTCTTAAGTGAATGATACCTTTTATGATATACTGATGCATAGAATGATCAATAAGGAAATGTATGAGTATCTACACATTGAACATCCAAACATTCCAATTATAAAAGGCGTACCAAAAGTGCATAAAAAGGTATGCAATCCACCTTTAAGACAGATAGTGGCGGGAGAAGGCTGGGTAATGGAATCAGCATCCTTATATGTGCAAGAAAAACTTAAAATGGTTCTCATTAATACTTCCACAGTATTGAAAGATACACAACAGTTTTTGGACACCTTATTTAATTTTGTGGATTTAGAATTTGGTGAATCTCATTATTTACTTTCGACTTTACATGTTAAAAGCCTGTTTACAGTGATACCAAACACTTCTGGCATAGAAGTATTTAGATCTTACAAGCAAAAAGTGGTTTTAAAGCAGAAACCATTCAAATCATTTGCATGTTACTGTAGACAATTTTAGAGAACAACTTTTTTTTTGTTTAATGGAGAAATATATTTGCAAAAATGCAGGGGGGTAATTGCTGTTCTTAAATGCACTTTCAAAACCCTGTTTATATTGTTTGCCTGGAATAGGCTTGTTTAAAATTAAACACTACATATATTTTCCACACCTACTTTTAAGTGTATGAAAGATGATACATTGTAAAATATTTCTGATTTTTTTGTTACTGAGGATCACTTCTCTGTGATAAATAGGTTGTTTCTTTGAAACACTACCAGAATATCATTATTTTTGGAAATTATTGTGACTGAGCTCATCAACAAAGTTTTACGACTACTAGTTTTTTTGTTTTTTATTTTTATTTTATTTTTTATAATTAGCAGAGGGTCACAACCCCCCACATGAAGGGTGCAGGAGGGAACAATGTTTTGGGATGTGTTTAGTTTCTGTTGATATTGTGTGTTTAGATATTTTTACGTTGATATTTTCATTTTCATAGAGCATTAGGTAATTTTGCATAGATCTATATCTATCCATGTGTATGCATCTGGTTAAATTTCTCTGCTGTACTTTTTATTGACACTAAATTTATTGGCACATTTTTAACAAATTAATTTGGCTGTCAAGCATGTTTATTGACTGTTAACTTTAAAATGATTAAGACAGAGAAAATTTACCAAAACAGAATGCTTTTAGAGGGGGGCAACACCCCTACACCCCTATAGCTCCTTACTTCAATATACTAACCCCATGGTTGCACAACCACAGAGAAATCAAAAAATACTACATACATTTTTGTCCATATTTAACTTTCTCTGTGTACTCCACCTTGGGATTATTAGGCTTAACCTACATTACCTCTACCCTGCACTGCTTTTTTTCTCATCTTAGTGTCACCCTTATTTTGTTCTCAATGCTCCTATTGATGTATAATGCAAAGATAAGAAAAAGAAAAGACATGTTTCATGTTGGACCCTATGAAATCCTATGAAACGGTTAATCTTTCCTTTGAGATGGTTTCCTTAAGTACTTTTTGCTTCTTGACACCAAACTTTATTTGTACCTATTTAGACAACTTTACTCTAAGCCCCTTAAATTTGCATGTCTGTCACTACTGAGGGTCTGAGTCAATAACTGTACTGCAGCCAAGGTGTATAACATGTACACTTCCTTTACTGAGCTCAGAGCAGAATATTATCAGAAAACTGAATCAGGTTGGACTGATATAACTTGTTTCTATATACCAATGTATTATTGCTTGTTGTTTTCCAGGAGCCATCTAGCCTTTCACTCAATGTCTTCTCTACATTCTTTTTTTTTTTTTTTTTTTTTTGGAGAAGCTTGCAGATCAGTAGTATCCCAGGTTAGCTTTAAGTTCCCTCTTGTGTAGTAGCAACACCATGGCCTCTCTCCATTGCTCTGTAACCTTGTGACTGTTGAATGATTGTTTGAATGGTTCTGTCAGGGGCTCTAGGACTGGGTTTGTCATTATCCTGGAGAGCGGTATGGTCTCAAGACATGCACATTGCTCTCCCTTATTTATTTAAGTTTCCAGTCTACAGATTTCCTTGGTATGTAGCCACCTGTCAGGTATAACCCCCGGATTCTCAAAAGCTTGCACAGAGTGCAAGATGAGTGCAGGAGCCCATGCAGGCAATATGTCTACCATGCGATCCAGTAACAGCCGGCAGGGGAGTGCACGAGAGCTCCAGCACTAATCCTGCATGGCCTAAGCCCTGGTATGCAAATCACCTCATTTGCAGGAGACATCCATGCAAATGAGGTGATTTTGCAATCCAGGAAGCTTGCAATAGTCCGTGCATGGCTAGTGCAATCTGCAGAAATGTACTCGGTTAGTAACCGAGTACATTTCTGCAAAATCCAAAACAGAGCTATGACAGCTCCAAATAAAGGCTGCATATCACTGAGAAAGAATGCCAATGGCCAAGTAGAAGGCCATTTGCATTGCAAACAATAAAAAAAAGAAAAAAACAACTTTTTTTTTTTTTCGCTGATCTCGGCTATTTAAACATAGAGTATCAGTGCTCAAATGGGATCGAGGGGGATAAAAAATAAACTTTAAATGGGCATTCTAACTAAAATCAGTATTCTGCCATGCAAGTCAATGGCAGACAGAAGACAACCTGGCCAGTGGGTAGTGGTTCCTAAGGGGGGAGGCTCAGTGTGAGACATGTAACTATGCATTAGCAGGCAATTCCATGCAAATGAGGGGAAGGATAGTGAATCCCAGTTTTCCCCAGCATGTGAGACAGGTCCCATCAGTGTAAGAGTATGAATAGCTGGGTGCAAGACTAGGATATAGGTGACATCATGGGGTTTTGTGTCAGGCATACTGTAAGCGGATTGGAGTCCTGTGGCTCGGGATTGCTCCTAGCTTAGCACAGCTAAGCTAGGGGTGTGTCTAAACCTGCCTAGCACTCTTTACAAAGTGTAAGTGGGTGTGCACTCCGCACACCGGGTTTTACAGGAAGAAAAAAGAAGTTAAACCAGGAAATAGCAGCTCTGTGCACATTTGAGCACTCCATTTACGCGCCGCGCACACAGGTTTAAACGGGAAGGAAATGGGAGGGGAAAACAGCAGTAGGAAGTTAACCAAGGAGAACTAGCTTAGCTGACAGGTGAAATGCATCAAAATCAGCCAGTCACACAGACAGCAGACCAGCCCAGCCCAGCACACAATTATAAACAATGCAAACACCTTTCCCCCTTGTTTTTCCTAATAACTCTGCACCATCGGTGTATACAAACGGGGACATTTTACAAAACGAAAGCAAGAGAAAAAATGTTAGGGGTTGCTTTTGCTATCATAAACCAGCATGTGCAAGAGGCTGAGGGTGGTGAGGATGTGAATGCTGCTGAGCAACCCACAGTGAGGAGACGTAGAAGAGTGTACAGACCCAGGGTAACCTACCAAGGGCTACATGAGCTGGAGATAGTGGAGCACTATAGGGTGGACAGGGACCTCCTACAGCAGATTGTTGAGCTGTGCCGGCCACGCCTCACACACAGAACTAACAGAGGGGAACCCATCTCAGTGGATACCAAAGTATGTGCAGGCCTATGAATACTAGCTACAGGTACCTTCCAAAGGCCAACTGGGGATATGATGGGGATATCACAGGCATCAGCATCCAGGGTACTACACCAGTTTCTGGATGCTATGTCAGCACATGTCGGTGAGCACGTATATTTCCCCATCACTAGAGAGGCGTTGGCTAGCAATACACATCTCTTCCAGCAAAGAGCAGAATACCCTGAGGTAGTGGGTGCAATAGACTGCACGCACATATGCATCAAAGCACCACCCAGTTTGCAGGGTACGGTCTACATCAACTGCAATGGCTTCCCCTCCATCAACTGCCAGGTCATGTGCGATGCCCAGAGCATAATAATGAATATGTGTGCTGGCTGCCCTGGAAGCTACCACGATTCCCACATCTAGCATCTGACGCAGTTGTACCAGAGATTTGCCAATGGGGACATCCCACATGGTCACCTAGTGGGGGATGCTGGATACGCACTGGAGCCATGGCTGATGACACCCATCAGAAATGCACACACACCTGAACAAGAACTCCATAATGGGGCACATGCACAAACACGAATCATAATAGAGCGTGTGTTTGGGATGCTCAAGTCATGGTTCCGGTGTCTAAACACATCTGGTGGAGCCTTGCAGTACTCACCAACTACATGTACCCAAATTGTCCTTGTATGTGCCATGCTACACAATATGATCCTGTGGAAACAGCTGCAGCAGGAACAGCATGGGGCAGGGCCACACAGCCCCCCACCATTTCCAAGGCCTGCACAGGCACAGAGTGACTCAGAGGTGGAACAATCTGAGCCTGCCCAGTAGGCAGAAGGAGGCTTGCCCAGTATGCTCTGGCCTTGTCAAAGAGGTACCGCATAGTACATGCACTGACACGGAAGGTATCCAGGGAATGACACCTTTCTCTGACTCACACATACAGTAAAAGGGATGCCAAACATGACACTACCTGTGCTCACCCATGTACAGGAAGTGTACAATGTGCATCCGATATAGGCAGCCCTGCAGCACCACCCTCAATACTAGGACACCCACAATGTAAGTGACTCACACATGCCAGTTGGGGGGATCACATACCCAACAACAGTTACAGCCAGCAGGATAGGTGCAGACAAACACAAACAAATGTGGTACTATGGCCTCTGAAAGAGCCCTATGTGTAACCCCCCCAGGCCTAAACAGACAGACTACAGCAGGCTAGGCAGTTGGATGTAAGATGTGAAGGCTAAGAAGTCAGAAACTAATATGTAGGTAGTTAAAGCTAAGATCTGTAGTACACTGGTATGCCTCTAGCCAGCACGATAGGTAAGACTACAGACTGAAATGGAGTTCCCGACATACCAGTACAGTCTTAGTAAATGTGTAAAAGTGTCAGGTGTGCCCCCCCATCCTACGTACACTTATAGTAATGGTCAGGTGTGTCCCCCCACTCCTGTGCAGAAATGTAGAAACAGTCAGGTGCCCCCCCCCCACTATGCAGAAATGTAGCAACAGTAAATGGTAAATGACTGATGGATACTCTGCAGACACAGCATGCTACCTGTCGATGTACAACACAAAGGTCAGCACCGCAGTACAAACTACCTGGACTTGATCCACACATGCAATCCAGATGGCCATACTGTGCATGCTCACACACTTAGAGGAATGACAATGTCAGTCAACAACATACTGAAAGGTCATACTGGGCATGCTCACACACTTAAACACATGAAGGCCATGTCTGCAAACACCAGGGGACCAGACATATCTGGCAGTTTTCATCAAATCTGGGTTTGACAGTTGCAGTTCTTAGTGCAGACACATGTCAGTATGCACCACTCCTGCCTTGCACACACAGTGGATAGGAATATAGACATATATGTAAGGACAACAGACTATAATAAGCCAAAGGTAGACGGACATAGATGTGTGGAAGAGGGTGACCATGACAAGGAACCATCCGGGCCAGTCCCACCCAGCACACAGCCAAAGGGCCCCAAACACATGAGGTGCAGATGTCACTCACTTCAGATACTAGCCACCAGTATCTGTCAGCATGACAGACTACGAGGTGCTCGTGTCAGCTGTGCAACATGACTGCACAAGGAAGTAGTCATCTAGTAGCTGTATACACGTACCTGTAACATATGACCTGTGTGTGCCCTCATGTGGCATGTCAACCCCTACATGAATGGTTTTAACCCCAGACCTGGCAACTGTGTTTGTGTGTGAATATGTGTGTGTGTGTGTGTGTGTCTCAGTGAGTACAAAGCAATGCTTTTTAGGCTACTCACACTCCATACTAGTCATATACTCAACTTTGGCAAGGCTGCTGATGTCACTCACCTAGAAATACACCTCTGGGAAAGTCACAACCCAGTAATCTCTGTAGTGAATCCTATAACTGCATACTGCTGTAGTGTAATAAAGTAATAAGGTAGGTGTTCTAACCCCAGACCTGCCAACTGTGTGTTTGTGTGTGTCTGACTGAGTAGAGAGCAATGCTTTTTATGCTACTCACACTCCTTACAATTCATATACTCAACTTTGGCAAGGCTGCTGATGTCACTCACCTAGACATACACCTCTGTGAACAGTGTAGCCCAGTAATCTCCATAGGGCATCCTGTAACTGCGTATTGCTGTAGTGTGATAATGTAGTTAGGTAGATGTTCCATCCTCAGACTTGGCAACTGTGTGTGAATCTGTGTGGCTCTGACTGAGTAGAGAACAATGCTTTTTAGAGTACTCACACTCCTGAGAATTCAATTACTCAACTTTGTCAAGGCTGCAGATGTCACCCATCTAGAAATACACCTCTGGGAAGGTTGTAGCTCAGTAATTTCTGTAGTACATCCTGTAACTGCTTACTGCTGTAGTGTGATTTAGAACTGTGTTAGGGTTCCATCTCCACCCATGGCAGTTCTGGATGTTTTGTGTGTCTTTCAATGTCTGTGTATGGAGCAATGCATTAGACTACTCACTCGCAGTACATTTAAAATGCCCTACTGTGGCAATCCTGCTGATGTCATTCATTGTGAAATACAACTTTGGGGAGACAGCTCTTCAGTAACCCCTGTGGTGCGACCTATAACAGCTCCATGCTGTAGTGTGATATAGGCCTTGGTCAGGGGTTCTATACCCCACATGTTAGTTGTGGATCTTTTGTGTGTCTCACTGTCTGTGTAGGGAGCAATGCATTTTAGGCTAGTCACTTGCAGTACAGTTGAAATGCCCTAATTTGGTAATCCAGCTGATGTCATTCATTGTGAAATATACCTTTGGGGAAAGATTGTTCTAGTTATCCCCTGTGGTGCATCCTATAACAGCTCTATAGGGTAGTGTGATATAGATCTCTGTCAGGTGTTCTATATCCACCCATGGCAGTTGTGGATGTTTTGTGTGTGTCTCACTGTCTTTATAGGGACCAATGCATTTTAGGCTAGTCACTCGTGGTACAGTTGAAATGCCCTACTTTGGTAACCCTGCTGATGTCATTCATTGTGAAATACACCTTTGGGGAAGAAGTACTCCAGTAATGTCCATGGTGTAGTGCTGTAGTGTAATAAACTAGTTAGGTAGGGGTTCTACTCTCAGACATGACAGGTGTTTGTGTGTGTGTGTGTGTGTGTGTGTGTGTGTGTGTGTGTGTGTGTGTGTGTGTGTGTGTCTGTGTGTGTGTGTGTGTGTGTGTGTGTGTGTGTGTGTGTGTGTGATGTGGAGGAGGTTTTGCTCAGTTATTTTATGGTGGCCCTACTAGTCAACCATACAGGCAGTGCACCTCCACCATGTTCCCAAATGGACACCTGCACCACCCGTAGTGCCTTCACATGTGACTCCCAACGGACATACCATGCCTGAAAACATGCCCTGTATGGACAGATGATACTAACATCAGGGAATGCTCTTAGCATGCTATCAATGTAGGTGCAGGGTAAACCTGATGCCCATCAACATCATGCTGCCACAGGTGGGCAAGACTGGCACATCCAATGATAATCTGTGTTCACAACATGGGCTAGACACTCCAGGTACAGTTTCACATGTCACTGTACATGCATGTAGGAGGTGTGCACATCCCAGACACCATCCATGTCATGGAGTAAGGAACATATACATGGCAAGTGATGCACAGCATTGGCCACACACAATAATCACCCTCGTGACTGGATGGGGGATGCAATACCCACCTGTTTGGGCAAATGCAGAAACTACAGGCCTGAGACACAATGCAGAACATTGTTTTGTGGCCTGATGCCAAGATATACCCATCCTCTATGCTTGTACAGTCTGCTGGCAGAGTTAACCACCACACACCCATGCAGACATGCACCCATGCATGTCGGAACTGACACCATGTGTGTTCATGTGTGTGTGTGTGTTGTATGGTGCGTATGACCACATCCACACTCACTACAACCCCCCAGTGCATACTGAAGCATGCTGTCTGATGTCTGACACCTCATCATATTCTTTGCCCATACGACCTCCATATGACCCGTGGGGTGCATGTGATACCTGCACATTGATGTGTTGTGGCAATCCCACTAGTGATGAGTTGCACTCCTGGCCCTGCCAGGTGTCATTGTGTGTGCGTCCATGTGTGAGTGTGCCTGTATTGATGCTGGCAGCTGTTCATGTAGACAGGCATGTGTACGTCACCTACAGTATATCTACCATATCCCTGTTGCAGATGTCACTCACCATCACATATATGTTCTGAGTGCTCCACAGCAGGTAACATATGTGGCGCATCCAATAACTGCATCAAACTGTAATAGCACTACATAGTTGTTGGGGGGGTTGATACCCTGTGCTGGTAGGTGTGTGACACAAACATGCTTCTGTTTTACTTGCCTCTGTCTGCCTCCACCACTCCCTCTCTGGTGGATGTGGAGACCCACACCTGCTTTACTTATGCAGCAGCATGTGGATTTTAAGTGAGGCTCATGATCAGCTGATGGCCTCTGCATGAATTGCAGCCCTCTCCTAGCTGATTGCATGTGTAACAGCTGTGGTAACATTCCCATAACCAATTGCATTGAAACATACTCCAATACCTAGGAACAACATGGTGGTGTTGGCCATTTTCAGTCACTGTGAGCAGGAAAAAGATCTGTTGTTTGGCAAACAGCATCTCAAATGGATTGGGGATTTACCTCTAACAACATACACTGTGGAAAGAGGGCAACAAACAGGAGGAGGATGTGCCTGACCTGACTACAGACTGTAAGTGCTGCTATACTGCATGTGGAGCAATGCTGGTTTAACAGTGTTTGTCTGGCTATGCTTGTCGTACATGTCGCAATACCTGCCATGTCAGTTCCATGTATATGAGGGATCCCCATCTGTTGGGTCATCTGCAGATTGGGCAGTGTTGTGCCTTTGGTTTCATGTGTTAGCCACGGTGCATCTATCTGTGGAATGCAGAAGATAGTGTGAGGAATGCAGTCTGTAAATGGTGAAGGCTGTGACAGTTACTGACTTCATATCCCTCATAGGATAGATGTCGCAACAAACCCAGTTACAATGGTAAATTTATGAGGTTATCACAGCAACATGTCTATACTGGCCCTGTGTATGTGCTGTCAGACACACCCCTGTCAACCTTTGTACATATGTTGTGCATGAAGTGTTGCATATGTGCTGTACACCATAAATAGTGTCATCATATCTGATAACAAGCCAGTGATATTTCTGATTGCTACACATGTCATGTACATTAAGGGTTATATTTCATGACAACACCTGGACATTCTATGGATGATTGTACAGTACTGAGGTCTGTGTAGTGATGGTGAATGTCGGCAGTGTGTTTATTGTTAATATGTACTTTAGCCTGTGTGCAGACTGTGGTAGATGCCATTGTTCTAACTCCCCTTTTATCTGATGTTACATGCTGCCCCACTATATGGTACCATTTTGCCATACATGTTTGTAGGGCCATACACACACATGTCCCATACCACAGACAGCTATCAGACCAAACTGTGTAGCATCCCAGTATATGTAGGGTCATTCTGTGAGTGGCACATATGAGGATGGTGTAGAACCGATAGTCTATATACTGTAATATTATGCATTGGTTGTGGTTATGCACTGTGTATCTCACCCTGTGAGGTGACATGGTTATTGAGCCTGCTATATATGCAGATACATGTGCTATCCCCCATACGAGATGTAGGCCAGTGTTGAACCAGTCTGACTGTAGCCTGCACAGTGCATTGTTACATGCCTAGCAGCTTAGTGTACTTACCCAGTGAGATGTTATGTGCAGATACTTTCCAGATGTACTGCTGCTGGGCCTCCCTTAAAAGTCATGTATGCCAGACAGAGCAGTGGGATGCTGTACAGATGTATATCAATATCTAGTGGGTAGTATGTGTCCATGGCACCCCTGTACCAGCAGTCATTATGTGTTAGGCCAGACAGGAGTGTGTGAATCCAAAACCGATGGTGGCAAATGTATACCAGTCATTATGTGTTATACCCATCTACATGGCTATCTACATCCATATTGTCAGGCCTGGTACACATGTTGTGCACTAAGGGATTATGTGTATACCTCTGGACTGTACAGGGTATTTCCAGAATTCCACATATATTGGCCAATATCTCTGCGTACCCTTGTGCACTCGAGAGGCCAGTGTATGTAACAGTGGTATATGGCCTGTAGTATTGAGTCTTGGTGGGGAGCACCATAAATGATCTAGGCTGTTACAAAATGTGGGGGTATCTGGGGTGAGCTGCCACAAGGTATCTGGATGTACAGTACTGTATACGTCAGCTATATTGACATTACTTACATTAATTGGGCTATTGCAAGCCTACTGCCCCCTACCATGCAGACAGTTCTGTTTGTCGGTGTGCTCATGATAGTGTCAGGTATACCTTGTTATGTACCAGTTACAACTCATTTGACCGCAAAATGTTTTTTCCTCCTACTGAGTTTGTACAAAGTGTGGATAGAGGCTGCTGAACTGCACACCTGCAGTACATACCGTTGATTGTTTGGTATCCTGTGGCTCAGCCTGTCTCCACTGTTGTACAATTTGAAGGGCTTTTCCTGGACAGCAAAAGTTGTGAACCTTTCCAGACTACTGTATTAGTGTAACTGTTTCACAGTTGGAGTACTCTGTTTATATGGTTATCAGTATCTGAACAGCTATATGACATAGCATAAAGAACTGTCATAGTACACAATTAATGGATTCCATTTCTGCAAACCTGTGTGTGGTGTCTTTCCTATGACCTTTCTTTGGGTATATGTTGCAGGCAATGATTGACATTTGTATGGGTGGCCCATACAGTGGCCAGTTTTTCATGTGTTAACTGTAGGCATAGTGGCTGTTCCATATTGTGTGCATCTCCTACACATGTATCTTACTGTACATATCTCTGCATGTGTATGTGTAGTCACATGAAGATCTATATATATATATATATATATATATATATATATATATATATATATATATATATGTACATATATATATTTATTTATATGTATATCTTGTATCGGCATATCTGTGTATGTGTATCTGTATCCTGGGGATGTTGATGGCTTCCACATATTACGTGTCCTATGGGAGGCAGAAGGTACTTGGTAGTGTATTGCAGGGCGCATGTGGTTGGGTGTGTGTGGGATGCCTATTTATACAACACGTATAGTGTGTGGGGCCTCTCAACCCCATTAACGGTGTATGTGGATATATGTGTATTTGTTAATCTGCCATTGCTATCTAGAGATGTATGGCCATATATACCTATATAGATATATATATATATCTGCTAACATATATATATAACTATGTCCGTATATACCTACATAGATATATATCTGCGTACACATATGTAATGTGCTGTGTATATGTAGACATATAAGGGTAGACACATATATGTGTCGAGTTAGCCATATGCATGTATATATGTGCATATGTAGTGATATATATGTATATAGAGTTAGAAGAACAAAATGTATATATATATATATTATATATATATATATATATATATATATATATATATATATATATATATATATATATATATATAGATATATATATATATAGATATATATATATAAATATATATATATATATATATATATATATATATATATATATATATATAAAATATATATATATATATATATATATATAGATATATATATATATATATTTATACATCTATCGATATGCTGTATCTGTTCAGATTTTAATATAGTTACACACACAGACATCTAGGTGTTGGTATACATTCTCTGTACTGTTGCATGACAGGACTGGATGAGATGTTTCTGACAACATTAAATTTCTGTCTATCTGTCATGGCTTAGTGGTACATTACTTTGTTTATGGTGTGCAGGGTCCTTGGTGTGAGCTTTGTAAAAGTTGTTTATTTTGTTGCTGGCCAGAACACGGCCCATTGGATACAGAGTGATTAAGGCACTTTAAAGCAGTTGTAAGCAGGTTTACATGGGTTTGCCCAGAGCGAAGCATTGCCTACATAGGTTAAGCAATTAAGAAGCTAAATGAGTGTATGAAAACGTAACCAGACATTAGCACTGCTTACCTCCATGCAAACCCGCTTACAAGTGCTTTAAAGTGCCTTAATCACTCTGTATCCATCGGCCCTTGTACTGCCTAGCAACAAAATAAACAACCTCTGCTAGGCTTGAACCCAGGACCATATACACCATAGCCAAAGTGATTTATCTTTAAGTCATCTCAGATACACATAATCCTGCTGTATGCACATACATATCATTCAGCCCAGTCATTCAACAGTACAGTGAATGTATTCCAACATGAGTTGTATGTGTGTGAAAATATATTGCTGTCTAAACAGATACAACATATTGATATATGTAGACATATATATATATATATATATATATATATATATATATATATATATATATATATATATAGATAGATATATATATATATCTATATATATCAATATATACATATATAAATATATATGAACATGTACACATGCAAATATCTACATCTATAGATATATATGCCTACATCCAAATGTATACATATATACAGCAATATATATATATATATATATATATATATATATATATATATATATATATATATATATATATATATATATATATATATATATATATATATATATATATATATATATATCAATCAATATATAATATATATATATATATATATATATATATATATATATATATAAATTTAGGTATGTACTGACATACATCTGTAGATAAAGTGGGAACATAGCAGAAACATATATGTCCACATGCACCATTAATGGGATTGCAGGCATGAACAACTTATGTCATGCATGAATAGGTATACCCCCCACAGCCAAACATGTCCACCCTGCAATACACTACCAACTGTTGCAGATCCCATAACCAGGACCTTACACGACAAGGGCACAAGATGTTAACAGTACTCCATCCCACCTGTATGATGTCAGGCTGGTATCAGTAACATATCATGCAGTACAGTCAGGCTCATAATGACTCGCATTTTGTGGTCATCAGTTACATTTGTTAGCCAGAGTCCCGTACTGTTGGCCTGTACTTCAGAAATGTAGATGCCACACAACAGTGGTCCCAGGACTGAACCCTGGGGTGCTCCACTTTTCACCTGTCTGTAGCTGGATTTGGAGTCAGTTACATCTACAGTTTGGGTTCTGTCAGTAAGCCATGTGGCAAACCATCGAGTGGCATAGGGATGTATGGCCAGATTAGTATGTTAATCTATGTTTCCATACTGGGTGATGGTGTTGAAGTACTTGGCGATGTCCACATAGGCTTTGTGGACTGCCTTACCCTCTTCAGCAGGTATGCAGACTGAGTCAAAGCAGTTGATCAGGTTCAGGAGAGAAGACTGGCTGTCCATGAGCCCAATCTGTGTGGGATCCAGTGTGTGTGGGTTGCCAATGTCTGCGTTCAAAGATTCCATGATAATGCATTCCATGGCCATGCAGATCAGGCTCGTCAGACTGATGTGATGGTAGTCCCTGGGATCCAAGGTGGGTCCCCCCTTTTGTAGTGGGATATTTGCAGCTGTGCTCCACTCAGTGGGCACCAGGCCTGATGTGAGGTTGTGATTACACATGACAGTTAGGTGAGTTGCCATTTCATTTTGTAGTTCATGTAGTACACAGCCCAGGATGTCATCTGCTCCCATGGATGCTATATTCTTAGCTATGGATAGTGCGGTTTCCACATGTGTGGCCATGATTACTGGGCATTGGAACTCATTTTGTGTTGACATGGGCCCTTTTGGGGGTGAGAGGGGGTTGAATTTGGCACTAAACCAATCTGCCAGGATACTGGCAAATTCCATGGGATCAGTTTATGTAATTCCATCCTGTTGTAGCCCAGAGCACTTCTGTGCATTGCCAGTTTAGATTCTGGACATAACTATAGAATGCTGTGTGGTTGTCTGTGGAATCTTTGGCAATTATAGTTACATAACCAGCTTTGGAGGATTCCATGAGGGATCTGAACTTCCTACTGGGGCTGGTAAGGGAGTTGTTTGCATCCTTGGAATATCTGTTTTCCTTCAACAGTGTCTACCTTCTGTTGTATACGCTGTTCATGGCAGGAGACCTCCAGACTGGCCTGCTTATTTGGGAGGAGAGCGTCATGGCTCTATGTGGGATGTCAGGAATCATGCACAAGTGGATGTGCTCATACAGTGCCTTAGTGCAGGATTCATCAGTTGAACTGTCAGCTCCTGTCTCCATGGATGTCACAAACATTGTCACCTCTGCCTTGAGTAGCATGATATTGGCTGTGGAGAGGTCGTTTACAGACAACTGTATATACATTCCTTTCACATGTTTGGTTTGATTAGCTTATGGTGGGATTACTTTGGTGAAACTTCAGTCTTATGTACTGATGTGATGGCTTTGTGGTTAGCCACTGTGACTGTAGTTTACAGGGTCCTGGGTTCATGACCTGCAAAGGCAGGCTATTTTTGTTTGGGCCAGAACAGTGGTTAATGCATACAGACTACTTAGGGCAATTTAGGTTAGTCACACTCAATACAATTCAAACGCCCTTCTTTTGCAATCCTGTTGATTTCAATCACTGCGAAGTACATCTTTGGGGAATGAGTCCTTCAGCATTCTCTGTGGTGTGTGCTATAACAGCATAATGCTGTAGTATGACATAGAACTCTGGGGTTCTATTCTCACACATGGAAGTTGTGGATGCTTTTGTGTCTGTTCCTATGCCTGTGTAGGGAGCAATGCATGTTCGGCTAGTCACACTCACTACAACTCATTCGCCCTACTCTGGCACTCCTGCTGATGTCACTCACTGTGCAATAAACCTTTGGGGAAAGAGTACTCCAGTAATCTCCATGGTGCATTCTATAATTGTGTAGTGTAATAACTAGTTAGGTAGGAGGACTAATCCCAGGTGTGTATGTGTGTGTGTGTCTTAATGTGCCGATATTTGTCAGTTGTGTCTTATGTGGAGGTGGTTGTGAGTGTGTAACAACTGGACTCAATGTTGAGTGGGTTTTGTAAATCTCTTATTTGGTGCCCCTAGTATATATCACAATATCCACCGTGCAGGGATGACAGATGTGATATCAGTACATAGTCAGTCAGGGGTTCAATACCCTGGACTGGTAGGTGTGTGACACAAACATGCTTACCTTTTACTCTCCCAACCCACCCTGGCTTATCTTTGCCTCTGTCTGTCTCTCTCACACCCTCTCTGGTGGATGTGGAGACGTACACCTGCTTGGCATAGGCAGTGGCATGTGTATTGTCAGTGATGTGCATAATCACCTGATGGCCTCTGCACCAATTACAGCCCTCCTCTACCTGATTGCATGTGGAACAGCTGTGGTAACATTCCCATAGCCAATTTCATGGGAACACACCCCAATTTCTAGGAACATCATGTTGGTGTTGGGCCATTTCATTCACTTTGAGCAGGAACTAGGTCTATTGTTTGGCAAACAGCATCGCAGATGGATTGGGGACTTATATCTGACAACATACACTGTGGAAACAGGCCAACACATAGGAGGGGGATGTGCCTGCCTTGACTACAGACTGTAAGTGCTGCTATACTGCATTTGGGATAATATTGGTTTAATAGGGTGTGTGTGGATATGGATGGCCCACATGTTTTAATACTTGTCATGTCAGTGCTATGTTTATGGGGAATCCCCATCTGTAGGGTCATCTGCAGACTGCCAGTGTGTGGTGCCTTGTGTTCCTTGTGTTACCCAAAGAGCACCTATCTCTCAACTACAGAAGGTAGTGTGAGGATTGCAGTCAGTAGATGGTGACAGCCAGGAGAGTTACTGATGTCATATCCCTCATAGGACATATGGTGCAACAAACCATGTTACGACAGTAAATGTATGAGGGTATCACAGCGACATGTCAATATTGGCCCTATGTTTGTGCCTCCAGCCACACCTCTGTCAACCGTTGTACATATGTCATGCAGTAAGGGTGCATATGTTCTGTACACCATATTCATTGACAGCATATCTGATAACAAGTCAGTGAGATATCAGACTGCTACACATGTTATGTATAGTAGGGGTTATATTTCAGGACATAGCCTGGGCATTCTGTGTTTGTGTGTACAGTACTGAGGTATATGTAAGTCTGGTAATTGTTGACAGTGTGTGTATAGTGAATATATACCTTGGCCTGTGTAGAGACTGTGGTAGATGTCATTGTTCCTGTTCCTGTTCTATCTGATGTTACATGCTGCTCCACTGTATGTCACTCTATCAGCTTACATGTTTGTAGGGGCTAAGACACACATGTCCCATACCATAGACAGGCATCGGACCACACTGTCTAGCGGCCCAGTATATGAAGGGGTGTTGTGTGAGTGGCTCATATGAGGATGGTGTAGATCAGATAGTCCATATACTGTAATAGTACGCTAGCTTAGCATATGTGGCTGTGTTCACATTGGTTGTGGTTATGCACTTTCACACAGGTGTATGTTACTTTGTGATGTGACATGCCTGTAGAGCCTGCTATCTATGCAGGTACATGTGTATTCCCACATGGGAGATGTAGCCCAGTGTTGAGTCAGTCTGCCTGTAGCTTGCACTGTGCTTTGTTACATGCCTAGCAGCTTACTGTACTTATCAAGTGAGATGTCATGTCCAGATACTTGCCAGATGTACTTTTGCCGGGCCATCATGACAGTCATGTATGTCAGACAAAGCAGTGGGATGCTGTTCAGATGTATGTCACTAACTAGTGGGTAGTATATGGCCATTGCACATGTGTACCAGCTGTTATTATGTGTCAGGACAGACAGGGGTGTATGAATGCATGACCTATGGGGGCAAATGTATACCAGTATTTCCATGTTATACCCATCTACATGGCTGTTAACATCCACATTGACAGGCCTGGTCCACATGTCTGGCATGAAGGGGTTCTGTGTATATCCCTGGACTGACCCGCATGTGTCAGACTGTCCACATATATTGGCCATATTGCAGCTGTAGTCCACAGGGGTGTTACTGTGCTAGCAGTGGTACTGTACTATGATGAGCTTAGGATGTCTGGCAGTAGCCAGTGGTGCACATGTTAACAGCAGATGTGGCCTCCCACACACACCATTTCTGTGAAGACGATCCCTATTACAGTAGCAATAGTCTACAAATATACGTGCAATACATACATGACGTCCCCTTGCACTGAGAGGTTGGGACTATTGCGGCTGAGGTAGGGTTCCACTCCATGTGCAGGACATATGGCAAATATACATGTATATATAGTTATACATATATCCATATAGATATGTACACATATACATATGTCGCTTACTGTATGACAACAGTTTTACACATATGTGCCTGTGTTCCACCCTCTGTCCTCCACCTAAATACCTGGTTTTGCACATGTGACATGCTGTCAGGAGTTGTTATGTAGTGTGTGTATGTCATGCCGTCATTCTTGCCATCCCACCACTGCTGTTTTGCCCCCCACACATACTTGGGGGTTGGGGCCATATATGTGTGGGCTTCACCTACACAATACATGTGTGCCCTAATGCACTGCAGAGGCCAGTGTACGTAACCGTGGTATATGGCCCAGTAGTAGTGAGCACAGGGGGGGCGCACCATGACTAAACTAGGCTGTTACAACATGTGTGGGTATCTGGGGTAAGCTGCCTTAAAGTATCTGGATGTACATTATCATACAATCCACCATGGGTAAATGCAGGCCTACTGCCTCCTGCCATACAGAATGTTCTGTTTGTCAGTGTGATTGTGATTGTGTCAGTTATGCCTTATTATGTAACAGATACATCCCATTGTGTCAACTGGGGTCTGTACCCCCTAGGGATTGTGTACAGAGTGTAGACAGAAGCTGCTGACCCATACATCTGCATTATATACTGTTGATTGTCTGGTATGCTATGGGCCAGTCTGTCATTACTATTGTACTACTTGAAGGCCTCGGCCTGGACAGCAAAATATGTCAACCTTTCCAGACTACTGTCTCAGTATAACTGTTTCACAGTTGCATTACATTGTTCATATGGATGCCAGTGTCTAAACGGCTATATGACATGGCATATACAACTGTCATAGTACACAAATATAGCTTTCACATTCATTTATGTGCACCTGTGTGTGGTATTATACCCTTTTATATCTCTGTGGTATATGTTGCAGGCTATGAATGTCATTCATATGGGTGGCTCATACAGTCTCCATTTGGTAAGGTGGGGATTGTAGGAATACTTGCTGCTCAATATTGTGTGCACGTACTACATATGTATCTTACTGTACATATCTCTGTGTGTGTATGTGTAGTTACATATATATATATATATATATATATATATATATATATATATATATATATATATATATATATATATATATATATATATATATATATGCCTGTATCTGCATATATGTGCCTGTGTATATGTATCCTAGGGATGGCCATGTCATGTGTGGTCCTGGTTATGGGATCTGCAACACTTGGTACTGTATTACAGGGGGGATGTGCTTGGCTGGGGAGAGTATACTTATTCGTACCAGACGTATATTGTGCGGGGCCTCTCAACCCCATTAATGTTGCATGAGGACATATATGTTTTTGTTATATCCCCATTGTTATCAGCAGATGTCTGTCCGTATACATCTATATATGTATATGTATATATCTGCTGATATATATATGACCTGCTGTATATATTTACAGATGTAAATTTAGACATATATATCCATAGATGACACAAACATCTGTATGTTGGAATACATTCTCTGGCATGGATTGGTCCTAAGGAGGACATACCAGCATTTATGGATGATCTTAATAATAGTACTAAGATTTTAAAATTTACATATACAGTACAGGAAAATGAAATTCCATATCTAGATGTGCTTATCTCCAAGATAGATGAAGGTAATATTAAGGCTACAATATATAGGAAGCCCACTTATTCAAATAATATGTTGCACTTTACAAGTAGCCATCCTAAACATGTAAAACGTGGTATTGTCAAGGGCCAACTAGTGAGAGCAGCCCAAATGAATACATTATTTGATGATTTTTTGATTGAGTGTAACATTATGAGTAACATGTTTTTAGATAGGGGATACCCAAGTAGGTTGGTCAATTCTATCAAAATAGAGGTCATTCATAAACGAAGGACGGGTTTTTTTGTACTTATTTTAAATAGTATTAACATGCCAGATCAAGTTCATGGATGTTTATTTCCCAACAGGGTAAATGCTGCTAATGGTAGCAGGATTATAAATAACAGCCAGGCAGGGATAGGTCTCTCCACTGGTGACAATAGCAGTGAAACTAGGTTAAACAACCACAAGAAGGCAATGTGCCCTTTTATATGTACCTATACTGTGGACAACTGTCTGGTGCAAGATATTATCAGGAAGAATTGGCCCATCCTTATGCAGGATCAGGGGATGGTTGACACATTTGGTAGGTGTCCACAGGTAATTTTTAGAAGAGGAAGAAATTTGAAAAATTTATTAGAGTATGTTAAACCACAGGACAGGAAGGGTCAAATGCTACCATGTGGAATGTGTCAACAATGTAAATATATTTTAAAAACAACCAAGATAAAAGTTAGGGACAAAGAAATTAGTATTAAGGGGAGATACAATTGTTATACCCAAGGAGTTGTATATGCTGCTATTTGTTGCCAACGCCAAACATTTTACATTGGCAAAACACAACGCAAGCTAGGTCAATTAATTTATGAACATATGTATGTGATTAAGCAATAAAACGAGAAAAATGCTATATACAGACATATTAAAAGTTGCCCTGAACATAGTTTTAAATTTAATTTGTGTTACAACAAATTACAAGTCAGGCAAGGGGTGGTCCATGGAAAATACACTTGGAAGAAAAGGAAACTTGGTGGCAGCTTTTTTTAAATGCTTATACTCCCCCAGGGTTAAACGAAATTATTTCAATTGTAAGTAAATTTAAATTAAAAGTATTTGATAGGCGATTAGATTTAGCATTCTGTTATTAGTCAGTATAGGTACATTTATTTATTATAGTTCAATATATACTTTTTAACAAAAGAAGTATTTTTATAAACGTGTATACTTTTTAAGAAATGTTATTTTTTAAAAAAAAATGCAATTTTTCCAGTATGGTTCCATTCGTATACAGATTTATGAACTTTTATATGCTTAGATTATTTATAAAATATGGGTCTTGACTTTTACTTGTTACACTGCTTTGGTGGTGCTGTGGTAGCATTGTCGCCTGACAGTAAGACGTTGTCCTGTTCGATTCCCAGCTAAAGCGTCTTCTGTGTGGAGACATGCATGAATGGGTGTACCTTCATTGAAGTTTGTGCATCAGGGCTGGCAACTCGGTACATAAAAATCTACTGCCAATCATCGGCAGACCGGAGTTCTGTGGTGGCGACCCCTAACCGGGAAAAGCCAAAAGATACAACAACAACAACCTTTTACTTGTTACATTGGAATGAATTGTTTAGGGGGTATGGTTGCTGCTGATATTTGATTGTATTATCTTACTATGCTGTACTAATTTCAAATTTCATTGGTTGACTAGTTTATTGCCTTAAATCATATGCATATAAATACTAGGGTCTTAATTTATTAAAATTGTCTGAGGATGTCTAGTCTTGGTTACCAGATGAAAGCACTTACTTTTAGTGTAATAAATTTGGTCGCTCAGCTGGAGTTTCTAGCCTTGTTTGTTGGACCTGGTTTTGCTGGTTTTATCGGTGTTCCTGTTTGGTTAATACATTCTCTGGGCTGGATGATATGTTTGTGAAAACATCAGGGTAATGTATATCTGCCATGGTTTAGTGGTAAATTGCTATGTGTATGGTGTGCAGGGTCCTGGGAACGAGCCTTGCAAAGGCAGTTTATTTTGTCACTGGCCAGAACAAGGCCTGTTGCATACAGAGTGATTAAGGCACTTTAAAGCAGTGGTAAGCGGGTTTGTGTGGGTTTGCATGGAGGTAAGCACTGCTAAATCCTGGTTACAGTTTCTTATACTCAGTTAGCTTCTAAATTGTTTAACCTGTGTAGGCAGTGCTTAGATCCACTCATAAACACGCAAACCTGCTTACAACTGCTTTAAAGTGCCTACTCCCACTTACTCTCATGCTAACCTCTTTAAAAGGAAAAAAAAAGGGTTGATAGGAAAGTGGTGAAAAAGGGGCACAAAGAGGGTAAGACAGTAGGGAAAATAGCTAGGCATGTGCAGGAAGGGTGTAGGAAAGGTCCATAGCTGCCCATTTCTTCTACACCAATAGCTGTGCATATACACAGAATTTGGAGGTATATTTGGACCCTCAAATCCCTGGGAGAGGGGTGAGGACAACATACATTCATTGTGGTGCTAATTAGACCATATTACATGTGTCCAGCGGACACGTGTGCAAAATGGACAGCCATGTATGGGGCGAGATTGTTTTGTGGGAACAGATTGCCCTTCATTTTCTTTTCTGGTGGGAGTGGGATGTTGGGGAGGGGTTGTAAGTACATTTGGGGAGGTAGGTTGGATAGGTTAACAGTCATGACACACAAGATGCATACAGGGGCAGTATATGACACATGGGGGGTAAACACCTTGATGGGGAAGGGTGTTGGGATATCGGATGCCCACAAGCCCCCTAGTGGTAACAGTGGGACTGAGGTCCCCACCCTTGGGCAGTCACCAGTGTGTCACCACTGTGCCATACCCTTGTAAAATATGACTGCAGACCATCCTCCTGCTGACACATGTACACCTACAAAACAAATGGATAATATTATGGAGATAACAATCAGTGTTACTGACAGCTGAAATGCATCATAGCTGCATGGCTACACTCTCTGACATGTATGCATTACACATTACCCCTGACAACATCTTACACTGCAGGACATTGCAGCACTCTATAACAGTCACCATGTGCATCAGAACCATATTAGCTTGCCCCTGCATCGATGTTATGGATGACAGGGATGTGGCACAGGTATCCTCATATGTAAAGGGTGTGTTGCTGGTTTGCCAGAGGCCAAGGCTGGTCCATACATGTGTGTGGGTGAGGGGTTTGGTTCATTGATTGGGGCATGGTGATGTGGTGTGTGTCGGTATGAGGTCACCCTACGTGTGGTTGCATAGTGTGTGGGTATGCATGCACACAGTCCTACCATGTAGCTGCCCTATACAGGTGTTGTTGGACAGCTGCAGACCATACCTGGCAGGGTGTGCAGTTCAGTGCCTCTGGCCACAGACATGCTGACTGTGCCTGCCAGGGGTTCCATGGGCATGTGCAGGTACAGACGTTGATGTGCTACTCTCCCCTGATGTTGACAGGTGTCCGCTGGAACCATGTCCCGCCTGGGACTGGCCAGGGCTATTTGCATGAGGCATGCTGTGGTGTGGTGTGGACAGCACCCCCAGTCGTGTGCTGGGGCTGGTACTGCCACTACATGAGCGGCTTGGTGTCCTGGCATGTCCATGTTGACCACCAGCTGCTGGTGTTTCTGGCCTACGTCCACGAGGCCATTGCACCACTACCACCACACATTCAAGCATGGACACACCACAGTCGAGGAGGCCCACCATCTCACCCCACCGTCTATCCATGATCTCGGGTCTGTTCACAGAGGGCAG
The DNA here is from genome assembly GCF_019279795.1 of Protopterus annectens. Classification (NCBI taxonomy): domain Eukaryota; kingdom Metazoa; phylum Chordata; order Ceratodontiformes; family Protopteridae; genus Protopterus; species Protopterus annectens. Next base: position 443,780,661 of record NC_056739.1, read on the forward strand.
CAGCAAGGTCATGGAGGTTGCCACTTACAGATGAGAAAGCAGCCCTCTGCAGCCTCAGGCGCTGTCTGGTGTACATGTCCATACATGTCTGTGCCTCCATTATGGCGTGAAACATGCTCCTGGTGGTACCAGTTGTGGCACCTCTGCCAGGGGCATGATGACCAGCAGCCCTCCCACGAGCACCATGGTACAGTTGTGGCACCTCTGCCAGGGGCATGATGACCAGCAGCCCTCCCACGAGCACCATGGTACATCTGCCGATATGGTTCCCTGCTGGACATCTGGCTATGCTGACTGTGACCCGACACAGTTGGCATGGACACCACACTTTTCTGGTCACCGGCACTAACTGCCAACTGTCCCTCTGTTATGGCCATGTGTGATGGAGTTTATAGGGGCACTGTAATTGTGTGCGGGCTTGGGTGGCTAAGAAGGTGATGACACATGATGGCACAGTTTTGGTCTCTGACAACCCCACCTATGCCTCAACAGTACCATCATTCTCATCAGTGTCTGTACGGACACCTACCTCAGTTTGCATGCAGGAAGGACCGTGACCCACCTCGCCACCTGTGGGGCAAACAAACACACACTTTAAGACCTGTACAGCATTGCATAACAGTACACACATTTACACACACACACAGTCACAGTCACACTCACAGTCACACACACACACACAGTCTCACACACACACACACACACACACACACACACACACACACACACACACACACACACACACACACACACATTCATACATGTATACACACACACACACACTGACAAGTCCACCTTACTACCTCCCTTGCACTGGGTTTACAGTCAGTCCCACATTCAGTTACATATGTTCCCCATCTTGCATGGCACTTGCTAACATACATTCATTAATACTACCCATTAACATATCATACCTCTCCATGCCTACATGTGTGAACACAACACATGACCTGTTACTCCATCACCTGCCTGACTTTGGTGGAGTAGGCTGTACATAACCTCACTGCTGTCATCCAGTATTACCCTGTGTATGTCCAGTCATGGTGTACATGGCCACTATATGGTTGGGGCATTCACTACATATGTCACACACACTGGAGCCTCATACTACAGTCTTGCTCAGTCCATGCCACATCTGCTGCACAACCAACCCATCATGCGGACAACAGTAACACCTGGATACACTCATTGATGTGGTCTGGTAATTCCCCATTGCATTAATAGTGCTGCATACAAGGGTAGCCGGTTATCTATCTGCTGCTGGTAATATGATGTGTATACTTGGTATGTACTTTCCCTCCCAATGCATGTTCTGTGCTACAGACCTTGTTATGCTATCAGCTGTCCTGTGTTCACATATTGGACAGGCTGTCCTGGTGTCTCATGTGTCACTACATGTATATGTACAGCACAATCCCAAGGAGAAGTACTGCCATGTGATCAATCCCACTATCACCTGTGCATACATGGACACCCGCACAGACACACATGAACACACACATCCGACATGCACTGACCACACTCCACTCCACCAGATTGCACTTACACACACAATCAACACACACACCCCTACACACACACACCTAAATGTGGGGTTGCACACCTTTTGTACACACAGTCCTCCCATTACCCTTTTGTTAGCATGCATTACATCGTGTGCTCAACAGCATGCAGTGCAACTATAGTGACCTCATGCTAGTGGCAGTATACATGTGTGTGATGCATGGGCTGTGTTGGTAGGTGATGACCCTTTCCCTTGTTAACATTACACCCATGTATGAAGTGTTACTGTAGACCTGTTCTGCACCCTGCCTTGTACTGTGCACCATACCACACAGGTGTACAAACCATTGCTGCTTATGTAGTACTGTGTCAGTTATGTCAGCTCCAATGCTCACAGCCCCTATGTGTTACAGCACCTCACACCTGGGATGATATGTGAACAGATATAATTTGTGAATGCCTGATGTCTGCTTTACAGATCACAACATCAGCAGTGCATGTATGACCAGTACAGGACTATTACACTGACACCCACCAGACCTTACCATGGCTGTAGGGGGTGCCCTACACATGTACCAGAACTCTGCATGGTGGCAAGGTCTACTCATGTGCACATCCCTTGGAGTGCACACACTGCGGTCACTATTGCTGTGGGGTCAGGGTTATGTCTGCCACAGTTGCATAACCTGATTGTGTGCAGATACAGCCATGAGGGTGTTGTTTCACACATGTCCCTACTGTAGGCCATGTGTCCTGTCATACTTCTCATCCCTGTGGACACATTGCACAATGACAGGATGGTAGTTATCTTGCATGTGTCTGTTGTATCCTTCCGATACCTCAGCATGGTTTTACTGTGACAGTGCATTTCACAACAACAAAACGTGAACGTGTACAGCATGTAGTGTGGGTAGGTGTGTTAGATGTGTGCATGGAATATCCCATAGCTATTACATGCACAGTGTATTGTCATGCATGAACATCAATCATACTCACCAGCTACAGGCTGCTGCTGTGGTGGTATCCTGGAGGGACCTACATAAGAGTGTGAGAAAGTTGTTGCCAGTGGCCACAGCTGTCGCATTCATAAAGCGTGAGTGCAGCATTACATTACATCTACAGTAGGAGTCCACAATACTACAGCTTATGCACATCTGTTTATTACTACTACACAGCAACAGACTATGTATATGACATCTCAGATTTGCATAATGTACCTGTACAGATGCAGATACATACACAAGAGTGCTGTACTGCTGTGCCCTGGGCCTTACCTGCACTCTCCTCAGCTAGTGTGTCGGTGGCACTCACCTCCACAGTGCGCCTTGCCAGTTGTTGGTGCTGCAGGTGGACAGATGCCACAAGGCTCATGAGAAGCTCCTCCACATGGGAGAGGGGTGGATGGGCAGCTTGCCCCCCTTGTTGTGAGGTGGTTCCCCTATACAGCAGCTGCACGCCGATGTACATGGCAAAGCAGGTGGCTGCAATGATGCCGGACCTGCCCATAGCTGCGGTTCTGCAGTCCGACATCATTGACCCTGTGGACTAGTTCATTCCACAGGGCGGTCCTCTCCTGCTGATCATGGGCTGTCCGGCCAAATAGCTGTTCATAGTACTGTACCAAATGTTTAATGATGACTTCTGTTTCGGCAGCACTGTAAGCTGGCAAACGGATGTGGGGCATCCTCCTTGGAAGACATAAAAATGGAAACAGGTCTGAGCAACTCATACAGCAGGGTTACCATAGTTCTTAATACACATCTTTGTCTCCCCCCACCATATCAGCTACAACAAACCATTCACAGAATGCAATTGGTATGTCGGCTGCTTACCTACCATTGGGACATATGTTGTATTGTACCAAGCTTTGTGCTATGTGTTTGTGCCATGCTTTGTGCTATGTGTTTGTAGCTATGCTCCCTGTGGGGACACTATCTCTGCTGGCCTGTTACACTGCATGTCATTGTCAGTGCCACTATAGATATATATATATATATATATATATATATATATATATATATATATATATATATATATATATATATATATATATGTATATGTATATATATATATATATATATATATATATATATATATTAATATACATATATGTGTAGATATATTGTGTGGGTTGTTTATATACCTATATCTATATGACTGTCTGTATAGCTGTAGACATACTTGTCTAATTATATATCACACAGATATTTATCTATATGTGGGGTGCATTCAGACATCTGGTCCACATTCTGTAACTGTCTTTAATTCACAGCTGCACTGTTCTGCCTTACCGCAACACAGCCAGGTGTCACATATAAACACAGACTAACATTAGGGTGGTATATATGGTGAGAGATTGCTGGTAAGCCTATTATACACCTATGACATTTGTGCATGCTGCATTAGACATTAACATGACTGTCCTGTATGTGGTGTGCTCTGACACACATGTGTCTATCATGGTAGCAGTACTTCCACCACCAGCTATTGCCCACACTAACATACCAAACACACATATTATGGCTTAAATCTTTGTCATTCATTGCTGATCTGAAACAGTTGGCGGGTATGTCTCACTGCCTACAGGGACAGACAGTATTGTCCAGAGCAGTTGTTCAGCAGAACTTCATTACAGGGACAACTACAGATGGCACATGTAAATCATTCCACATAATATATCCTATTATTCTATACCACATACTACAGTCAATTACATACATATATGTTTTACATACCTGTCATTTTTTTCTGACAGCTGTAAGCTGTGACAGCTTGTTGTTTAAGGTTTTTTTCTTTTTTTTTTCTTTTTCTGTGTGTGTGTCTCTCTCTCTCTCTTGCTCCACTAGAGTGATTGAGCTGGTTTGAATGATTGCAGCATAGCTTTTGTAAGTAATGCACATGATCAGGTGACGGGCTCTGCACCAATCAGTGTGCAACAGTTGCTAATTGCATGCAGACTGCTGTGTAGTACTTCAGATAACCACTGTCATGGCAACCCAATACTATAAACTACTGACTCATGTGAGCATTGTCCCTTAACCTTTCCAGTATGGAGGACATTGTCACTGTATGTGGGCAGCAGTGTTACAGACCGCAGGTTGCAATACCTTTTACAGCAGGAATTGCAGACACAGGCCAATTACACATTTGTATGAGGTTCCAGACCTACAGACAGAGTGAATAGTGTTGTTATGTGCATTGTATATTGCTGGTCTTGCAGTGTTTGTGTGTACATAGAAGTTTAAGATAGAATGCAGTCTGCCTGCATAGCTCTCAACTGTGGGCCTATCAACATGATGGCCAGTGGATTGTCTGGTTGGTTTGGTCTGTGAACTACACAGGTCTTGTCCTAGATATATCACTGATAGTCTGTATGTTGCATGCTATCAGTACATGGCTACATCTATTTGTGTTTCTGATGTCGTATTCCTGCATAAGGGTATGTTGCAACAAATCTTGTAACACCAGCTATTTCCAGGATGTGTAACAGCAATATTGCAAGCATGGCCCTGCATTCCTGCCACTGTCCTCCACATATATGGCAGGCTTTGTCCTGCTGTGATACAGTTGAGGGTTTTTGGGTAATCGCCTATCATTATTTACTGCTAGCATTCCTGCTACCATCCCAGTCATATCGTGGACTCCCATAAAATATGTTGGTCAGGGTCCATACATGTGACAGATACTTTGACATTACCATAACTAATACATTTCCCCTGGGGCTTGACTACAGGGTGTAATTGGAGGCTGCTGAAATACATCAGTAATTGTTGATTGTTACCTATCTCAAAGGCAAATCCTTTGTCTATTGTTGTACTAACTGAAGGCCTTGGCCTGGACAGCACAGTATGTTATATATCCACATTAATTGCATCTACTGTTTTGTGTGGGTCTTGCATTCATGACTGATTACATATTTTCAGACTTTATGTGCTGTAAGTAATGGCATATATTATTGTATAGTACACAAATAAAGGTTTTCTGTGTAGGCATACCTGTGTGTCATGTCATGTCCTTTGAATAGTGGGTGGGTATATGTTTAATGTAAGTATTCTCATTTGTGGGAATCTTTGCCACACTACACATTTCACAGGTACCAGTTACAGGGCTTGTGGCTGAGGGATATACTTTGCATCCAGTACTTCCACACTACTTCTACATATGTATGGCTACTAATACCTTTTGTCTGTGTATATGTGTATGTACCTATATATATATATATATATATATATATATATATATATATATATATATATATATATATATATATATATATATATATTAAAGCATTGTGGCTGTGTTGTGGAGGGTCATGTAGTCAAGAACTGCATGTGCTGGATATTGGATGATTGCACAGCATATCCATTAGGGCTGTGGGGGGTAACATAGCACTAATTACCAGGTATCCCTCATTTGAGCTCCCACCCCCATTAACAGTGCATATGGTCTGTTATGTTGTACACAGTTCTATCTCTGTCTCTCTCTGTGTGTATATATATCTATATATATATATATATATATATATATATATATATATATATATATATATTTATCTGTCTATCTGTCTACATTTTCAGATATATATCTATCCATATGTCCATGCATGTTCGGCTCATATGTTTGGCCTGTACATCATTCTCTTGGCAATTGACTTGGATGATCACAGGACTGTAGTCAGTAACTAGTGTCAACACTTTTGTGTTTCAGACTTCATCTCATTCAAAATATGTGTTCTAATACATATAACTGTGTACCTAGCAACATTTTAGGTGTCTTAGAGCAGTATTTGACATATATCCCTACTTGTAGCCACATTTTGGCACACTTTGCCCAGAATTCTTGCATTAAGAGGTCGTGTGGTATGATATTACTACATTTCCTGTACTGTTGACTGATTTTGCTGGATGCTATATTTGTGAAAACATCGGGCAATCTATATCTGCCATGGTTTTGTGGTAGATCACTTTGTGTATGGAGTGCAGGGTCCTGGGTTTGAGCCTTCGAGAGGCAGTTCATTTTGTTGCTGGGCAGAACAAGGAACATTGGCTACAAAGTGATTAAGGCACTTTTAAGCAGTTGTAAGCAGGTTTGCGCAGGTTTATGCGACAGTAAGCATTGCTAACTTCCGCTTATGTTTTGTTTCAGTCAGTTAGCTTCAGATTTCTCAACCTGTGTAGGCATAGCTTACCCCTGTGCAAACCTGCGCAAATTTGTTTACTGCTGTTTAAAAGTACTTACTGCTGCTTACCCCCACGCTAATTTCTTTAAAAGAAAAGAAAAAGGGGTTGATAGGAAAATGGTGAAAAACGGGGCACAAAGAGGGAAAGACAGTAGGAAAAATAGCAAGGCATGTACATGAAGGGTATAGGAAAGGTCCATAGCTGCCCATTTCATCTACAGCAACAGCTGTGCATATACACTAAATTTGCAGGTACATTTGGACCCTCAAACCCCTGGGGGAGGGGTGAGAACAACATATATTCATTGTGATGCCAATTAGACCAGATTACATGTGTCCAGTGGACACGTGTGCAAAATGGACAGCTATGTATGGGGCAAGATTTTTTTGTGGGAACAGATTGCCCTTTTTTTTTCAGGTGACAGTGGGATGTTGGGGAGGGGTAGTAAGTATATTTGGGGTGGGAGGTTGGGTAGGTTAACAGACAAGACACACAAGACACATACAGTGCCGGTATATGACACATGTGGGGGGTAAACACCTTGGACGGGGAAGGGTGTTTGAAAGTCGCAAGCCCATGAGCCCCCAACTGGAAACAGTGGGACTGAGGTCCCCACCCATGGGCAGTCACCACTGCACCTTCATGGCTCCAAAGATGGCTGTGCTGGGGGCTGTGTAGGAGGAACAGGCTCACCCTCTAATAGCGCCAATCGGCCCTCAAGCTGGCATAGCCACTCTCGATACTCCAGATCAAGCTCCCTATGCACCACAGCTCAGACCTGTTGATGGGTGACAGGTTCCCCTCCACACTCGCTCAAAGGGGGACCAGCCCCATCCCTTGCAGCTCTTCCTCCCAAAAGTGGCACAGGGCCCACGGAGGAGGAGGTCCCAGGCTGGGTCCCAGCTGCTCTGCTGCTCAGTGCCATGGCCAGCTGAGGTGGGAAAGGTGGGTCCGCTGGGACCGGCCTTCCCATATGAGCTATGTTGTCACAGGTTTATGACAGATATGGGGTAGTAACAGTCAACAGCATTCAGGGTTAGTTATAACAGCATGCATAGGTATTCTGATTAACCCGACACACCAGATTTAACACAGTTACAGAGGAAGCAGAACACATGCATATATGGAACAGCAGTGGCCATTACAGGAGCATGCAGGTTTCATTGATGGCAACAGGCTATCAATATAGGTGTATTTTAACATGGCATATGCATAGAATTAAATGTGAATATTTATAAACCATTAGGACATATGTCCCAACAAAAGTTTGGAGTGTACACATACCAGTTGAGGGGGTGTCATTGGGTTATTATGCACATATGGTAGGGGTGAGAGAGAGGGTTCAATTAACAACTAATATATCCTTGTAGTTTTCACAACATTCTTAGTCACTGCAGTGATCTTTCCCTTACATGTATTATTACACTACACAATGGCCTTATATTGTACACTGGTATGTTTATAGATTATTATATACGTGACCTGTGTCTTACATACAGGCATGACAGGCTGCAGGTGTTAATGCAACATATGTTGAGAATTGCTGTCATACACTTTGGGTGAGGTGCTAGAATGACAGGTTTGTTTTCATATACATTCTGTGACGATGTACACGTTTGACTATCAGTTATATGTCATTGATATCTGCCTACATTTCTTGGATCATCACAATGAATTTTGAGGGGAACAGGGTACCAAGCTGGTGATATGGGCCATTTATCCTGACATGCTGGACAGATTGGAACAGTTGTGGGGTATAAATATGCATACAACTTACAATTTGAACATTCAAGCAAATTCTGTACAGTTGTTAGGTTTAATTATGCATACAGCTTTCTATCTGAACATTGTATCACAATCTGTACAGTTGTGGGCTATGATTATGCATACAACGTAGTAGCACTCCTAGGATTCAAACCCCTGCTGTGTGTGACAAAAAAAATAGCGAACATCACAGTACACTGTGCTATCAGGGAACTGATGTAAAGTTTTCGACTGTTTCCTATCTAAGTCTCCCTAACTTGTACAATGTGACTGACCTCTTGGCACTTCCAACATTGTTATGCAGGACTTTATACCCATTTTATCTGCATACCATGGTGTAGGTGACACTACTTAAGATACAACAGTACTATTTATAGTATGGAACACATCACCAACATATGAGACAGTAGTAAACAGAAGCACTCCAGGGGTTATACCTTTATTCACGGACTATTACACATTTATTTCTACTGGTGCAACACTTTCTAAGTCTCTTATATTTTTTGTTATGACAGTGCATGCAGACTGATTACTAACCTGCCTCGCGATGCAGTCTTTGCAGCCTAGCATCATGGGCTTGCTGGTTCGCAGCCCGCTCATCTGCAGCTGTCAGAGAAATGCACTGATATTTAGCCATACTTATACATAGTATACACAAGCTAGGCAATTATTTACTACTTAGTAAAATGTGTCCTTACTCAGTACTGGGGCATTGGCCATCTGCCGAGACTCCTGGATCCACTGTTTCAGTACATCCTCCCTCGCCACTTAAGGTCAGCATGGTGGTGCCTGACCTGCTCACCAGTCCGGAGGATACCTGTGGCACTGGTGAGGTCACGGGTGAGACTGTCCCAGGCCTCTGTTTTGTACTGCAAGCCTTGGTACTGGCCCTGCAGTAGTCTCTGATCATGGTGTTTTGCCAGGAGCCATACCATGATTTATGACTCCTGGATGCCCCAGCACTGCACTCTAAATCAAGTGCCTTCACCCACACCGGCCATTCTGCCTGCAGTAGGAAGCTACAACCAATTATGAGAAGTATTCCCACCTGTGGGGTTTAAATATAGCCATTTTCCCACACTTTCCTGTGATTGGCTAGATTTGAAAAGGCTAAGCTATGGGCATACCTACTTACATAAGGTTGGCACTGGTTAAAGAGGTATACCAGTAGGCAGATTGAATTGACTCCTCTACACATTGCTTACACTTACTAACATGAGCTGTGCTGCGGTTAGCATTGCTTAATAGTTGATTATCACTATGTTTGCCATTTGGCAATGATTTATTCTTCGTTACAGATTATATATGTGTCTGTGATTCATGTGTACATACACTGTATGGGGACCTGTGGACTTCTACACTTTATTACAGTCACACCTCAGATCTAAGCTTACTGCATTACTCCAGTTCACATATTTATCTTCTGTAGAAGGTTATACCACTTCACACTGTACATAGATTCAGTTTACATGTTTGGTTTGGTTTTCCTGTGGTGAGGATTATTTTGCTGATACCTCATTTATATCTCTTGCTGTGATGGCTTAGTGGTTAACTACTTTGACTATAATGAACAGGGTCCTGAGTTTGAATCTTGCAGAGGCAGTTTCTTTTGTTGCTGAGCAGAACATGGGCCATTGGATACAAAGTGATTAAGGCACTTTAAAGCAGTTGTAAGCGGGTTTGTGTGGGTTTGCATGAAGGTAAGCAATGCTAACCTCTGGTTACAGTTTCTTACACTCAGTTAGCTTCTACTTTGCTTAATCTGTGTAGGCAATGCGTACTCCCATGCAAACGCACTTAAACACGCTTACTACTGCTTATTTCTGCTTAAACCTGCTTAATAGTGCCTTATTTATTATGACACTGACACTTCACATGTGCATTTAATGCAGTACTCCAGTTCACATTTAAATGTATTATGTAGGTTATATGGCAAAAATATGTGAGAATATGTTCATATACAGGTTTCACATGGAAAATGATATGTGCTGCAGTGGGACTCGAACCAGGAATGCCTGTTCGTTAGACGGATGATCTAACCACTACACTATTGCTGTGCTGTTTCATTTACATATATATTCCTTGTTATCCTCTTCAGCCTTTTCAGTTGCTTTATCTGTAGCTAAGCAATAGGCAAACCCGTGCACCTATGGTTAGCTGTACTCGGAGATTTAAAAAAAATGACTACAAGGGTTTCTTCATTTTATTTCAGTCTACTGTTGCTGGTGAACACATAGGGACTGTTAGTGGGGATATGCGGACAATTATGAGCGGTCTTGCTCATTTATTTACAAATTCTTCTGTTCTACTTTACAGGGGAGTGTTAATTCTGAGAGCTCTGCTCTCAGACACGCCCCCTGCACTCCTCCACGCTCCATGTAGCATTAGGAGTTCAGGCAGCGCACCTTCCTTAATATGCATGGTACACTGCCATCCTCCTCTTAAACTGCCACTTCCGTGCAGGACTAGATTAGTCCTGCACGGGAGATTAGTAAATCCAGGGGTAAGTCTTTACCTGTTCCCATCTTTTTATCGTTTGTGAAAATGGGAGTGAAAATTTGTCAGTTAAGTTAGGCATACTGAGGTTAATACAGGCTTGCATAGCAATCCATGCTAATCTGCAGTAATCAGTAATGCAGTTCAAATAAGGAAGTGGGGTGCTTTCTGAGCAGAGTCTGGTTGCTCTCCCTGTGTTCACATGGCTTTTCTCCAGGTGCATCACTTTCCTTCTACATTCCAAAGACATGCTGTAGATGAATCTCAGACTCTAAATTGTCAGTAGGTGTAAGATCATGTGTGTGTGTGTGTGTGTGTGTGTGTGTGTGTGTGTGTGTGTGTGTGTGTGTGTGTGTGTGTGTGTGTGTGTGTGTGTGTGTGTGTGTCTGTAGTACTGAATATACATCAATTTTCCCCTTTTGCCCTGTAAACTCCATGGCTGGCAGTGGCTGTATTGTGTTATTACGTCTATTATTAAAGGTTACTATTTGAATATAATGTCAAGTAACTGGGACATCACTGGAAGCTTTGGAATCACATTTTGGACATTCATATAAGTGAATCTTATGTGTATGTGTCATCTACTCACAGCCACTAATATACCGAAAATAGTGGGAATCCATATAAAAACAAAATGAACTAGTAAAAACAGCAAACAGCTGTCATTATCCAAAACCACTTTATTGATCACTTTCATCCTCATCCAAATAAGAATGAAGAAGTCTAACTGGAATGAGGATAAAAGCACTCAATGAAATTCTTCTGCTTAGATAAGGGATGTCTGTTTGTTGTTTGTCATCTACCCAGGATTCACTGCTTGTAAGAAACATTGTTTTCATTTATTGTGTTATTTTATTTGCTTTTGTTTACCAGAAAAGTCCAAACTGAAACTGAAATACCCACTTTCAGAGGAAACATTGGGAGAAAAGCTCCAAAACAAGGACAGAAATACATGTTTGACTATTTATAAGAGAACACTCAACAGTAATTATTTCAAAGTAAATAGTCAACAAATATTATTTTCAACGCATACCAGATTAAGGAAATGCATGTTTTCAAAATATGAGAATTAAAAATACTATATTAATACATTTGATAAATATCTATAGTGAACAGAGTTAAGAATGCATACTTCAAACTGCAAGTGTGATACAAATGCATAGTTTATTAGTGACCAGGTGATATTTTAGGGTGGATTTGAATTGTTGAAAGTTATTAAAAATCCTGATGTGATTTAGAAGTTTGTTCCATGCCATGGAGATGGCAAACAAGAAGAACAAGTCACTATAATAATTATTAGATTTATTAGCAAAAGTTAGTTTAAGTTTTGAGGATCTAAGGGTTCTATTTGGTACATGCCATTGGATGGGATTTGACAGAAAGGGTGTTTTAAGGAGATTTTGAAGTATTTTATGTGCTGTGAGTAACTGGAAAAGGGTGATAATTTGGGGAAGTTGAAGGCAGCTGAGAGTACTGAGTGCAATGTAGTGATGGGAGCAGTTTGTGAGGCTGCAGAATAATTTGTTAATTTATTTGTAGGTGCTTTCTAGCTTGCGTTTGGTGGAAGAGTTGAGAATCATGAATATTGTTGATACATATAGGAGGGTAGAAAGGAGAAGGGAGGTGACAGCTATTATTATTTTTTAACTATGATCACTTAACAGGTGCTGTAGTCTGTAAAGAAAGCTTGGTTTGCAGTGGGTCATTTTGACTGCAGTGTCAATGTCCAGATCAAATTTTAACCTATCAATTATAACGCCTCATAATTTTGTGTTGGTGATGTTTTCAAATTTTGTGTTGTTTGTGGAGATAATATTAAGGTCATTGCTGTTTTGATTTGTGTTTTTGGGAGGAATATAATTACTTTGATTTTTTTGCTGGGATTTAAGAGCAACTGAGATTCATTTAGTCAATTTTCTATAGAGATGAAAGCTTCATGTATGATGGTTTCTAAGGTGGGAAGATTTGGAGCTGAGCAAAGTAAAGCTGAGTCATCACCATATTGCATTACAGTGGCGAATAATGATTCATTGTGCATGTCATTCCTGAAGATATTAAAAACTATTGTCCCAAGTATAGAGCCTTGGGGAGTCCTGCAGTGATTGGAAGGAATGTGGAATGGAAATCCTTCCATTTTACAGTCTGGGTGTGATTGTTTAGGTAGCTGGTGAACAAGTTAGTTGAGGGAGTTGTGAGGCATGTAAGATTTAATCTTTGAATGAGTAGTTGATGTGAGACCGTAACAAAGGCTTCTGACAAATCCAAGAAAAGAGTGGAGACAAAATTATCTCAATTTTTACTTTGATTAATGGTATCTAGAAAATGTACCAGAGCAGTTTCAGTCCTGTGGTGTGGTTGGGAGTTTGTATAATGGTTAAGGTGTTTACCTTAAAAACACAATGTACAGGGTTTGATTCTCGCATTTGAAGTGGAAATTGGCCAGGCTTAAAATGGCCCAAAAGGGCAGCTAGCCTGGTATTTACCTATAAACCTGTGAAAGCCATGTAGGCTGGGAAAGTAAGCAGCTAGAAGCTGTTGATGTATGTATTTTTCAAGTAATTTTTACAGGGAGAGAAGGATTGCTAAAAGGTGATAGTTTGACAGTTGATGTGCAAAGAAGAGTACAAAAATATTTTTTAAAAGCTGCATGTTCTTCATACTGATCACTGCTGCAGTAGCCTAAGCTCTAAGTATTATATCCTGCATTGGATATAACAGCCAACCAACTTCTAAAGTTTCAGGGCACATTTTACACAACAAAATCAATAGTCAACTTGAGCTGAGCTGACTAAAATGATAAGTTTGGATGCCAAGCCCTTCAGAACTTTCCTGCCACTGAAGAGAGTGCTCCTCTCTGGACTATAGAGGATTAACAGTCAGCCTGTGATGTCCCATTGCTGGGCAGGTAAGTTCCCTTTAGGGAAAAACCTTCCACATATTTATTTATTTATTGACATTTTATTACCAGGAAAGTCTGACTGGTTAGGAGTCCATTTTCAGAGGAGGCCTGGGTAGAAAAGCTCTGAAGCATTACAAAAATTTTAAGAATAATAATTTTACAGTCTTCAAAAATAATACAAAAACAAATACAGTTTAAATAATTATACCAAATTAGATATAATCTGAAAACATTGGTTAAGAGTAGATACAAGTAATATGACAATGATTTAATAGCTAAAGAAACTTTAGCCAGTTTATAGAGAAATTAAAGGTAATAATTATAATACAAACAGGAATTGTGATAAGAAGTGAGATAAAAGCAGGCTTATGGCATATTTAGAGAGAAAGCCAAGGAAGAGAAATTAATAGAAATAATTTAGGGTATAGTTTATCCTTGTATTGAGCAAGACCAAAGCCAAATTTTGGCTAAGAAGTCTTTCAGAATGGTTTTGAAGGATCTGATGAAGCACTTATGTGTGAAAGCACTTATCTTCTTTCATTTGTTTTGATTGTCATTATAATATGGGTCTATATTAGATTGTCGAATTGTCGAATCGGCATTACAATGAATACCGTTTAATATACCAAACTGTGAAATCACACTACAGTGGAGTAAAGGGCAATGTCATGGCTCAGGCCAAGTGATTCTTTTCCCAAGGACAATAATCGCTTACCTGAGCTTTGGCTGATTTTGCACTTCGCTCTTTATGTATCATCGAAACGGCATTAGCTGTAGTGCCATTTCGACAATCTAATATAGACCCTTAAAATATATGCTTTTAGCTGGGTTGGTCGGACTGGTCTTTATTCAGTGGTTTTGAAGGATGGGAGGAATTAGTTATTGATCTGATGGTTAGAGATAAGGCATTTCAGGCCTTATCCACATGGTAGAAATACAGACAGTGCCCAGCAGATTTGATAGGCTTGTGGACTGACAGGAACTTTTGGTCACTGGATCATGATGACCGACTAGGAACTAGATGTGTAGAATGTTGTTTAGTGCTGGACAATAATATTAGTACCAGATATTTTTGTTTTCATATTATCACTGTTCTGTGTGAGGAAAGTACTTTTTAAGCTAGGAGTATGTGTTTTCATTGACTGTCATGCAACTTTGCTGTAAATGTGTGTTTAGAAGCTTAAAAGTTGATTTAAACATTCTAAAACCTTTTTTTGTGTGAATAAACTGTATTTAAATTGCGTTTGGAGGCTGGTAAAGTGCATTAGAGTACTTTATACTGATATTTTGTTGAGAAAAGTGACTTTACACTACCTTTAACCTTTTATTGGCTTGTGCTGCTTAGTTTCCACAGGAAAGAGACACCATTTTTGACTTGGCAATGGAACAAACTACTGGTCTGACAATCAGTCCTTCTGCCAGCCACAAAAAGAAAATGTCAACTAAACAACCTTTGCCAACACAGCAGGTTAGCAATTTGCCTAGGTTGCTGGTGAGTGACTCTGCTGTAGCCAAAACAGGCTCCTCATAGCATACATCTTTTTCCCTGGATCACTCTGGTATTGCCCATGCAGCCACTTTGGTCCAGGGTTAGCCATAATCTCTATGACTGTTGGGGTCCCCTTATTGGGAATGGGAGAGCTATTTATGTTGGCTTTGGAAAAAGGGGCAGGGACGGTACCGGTGGTTAATCAGAATATTGTGCCCATCCCTGAGGAAGCTGTTTCTGCCATTAAAAATCCTGTTTGCTCTAATTTTCCTGTCAAAAAGAAACAGAAAACTAAACATGTATCCTCTTATGCTCTAGTTTCAGTGTACAAAAATAGTTTATTAAGTCTGGCTCAGGGTCTTGTACAGGCTATTCATTCTTCTTATCAGGTGGTTTCTGGTAAGAGAGAAAGGGATTCCACTTTTCCTGAAGTGATTCAGGAATTTGAATCTGGAGAGAAATGTGATTGATAGTAGAGATACAGGTTTTACTTCTCAGAATTTTATTTGACATTTGTTTACTGGGAAAGTCCAACATGGAACAAAACGAATTTTCAGCAGAGGACCAGGAGAAACACTTTAGATGCATGTCTTTGTAATGTGGGGGGAAACCAGAGCACCCACAGGGAACCCACACAAATGCAGGGAGGACATGCAGACTCCACACAGAAGGCACCCAGCTGAGAATCAAACCAGAGAACCTCTTGCTGTGAGGTGACAACACAACTGCTGCACCACTGTGCCATGAAGCCAAGAATTCTGATTCAGGATCTGAGAACAGCATGTTATTTATTTATTTGAATTTGTTTAACGGGTAGGTCCACTGGGCCATAGTGAGCCCATTTTCATTGAAGGCCCAGGGAGAAATACACAATACATACAATATACATACACTATACAACATACAATCAATTCAGTACAATACATCAACATGACTAGCACATACAGTGCATATGTTGCAGCTGACAATAGAATGAGTATGGTGAAAATCTGAGTACAATGGTAGATTACAATATCAAGGATAAGGTGGTTTACATAGGGTTACCACCTGTCCCACTTTGTGAGGGACAGTCCCTCTTTGGGCAGTTGTGTCCTGACCAAATATATTAAAAATGGCAAATGTCCTGTGATTGTAGGACATAATTATGTCCCATATTTTATGTAATAGTTGCATAAAATAGTTATTTCTGTATGTAAAATGCCTAAATGTTACAAGAAACAGAATAAGCAACTAAACTGCTACAAGAATAAGCTTCATTTAGGCAAAAAAGTAAAGTTCTATCCTTTGTACTGACCGTGGGTATGTGCCGGCCTGTAAAATCTGATGTGTGTCGTGAAAATGTCCCACTTTGACCATTTGAAAAGGTGGCAGCACTAGGTTTACACAATTTTAATATCACAAGTTAGGATATAACAAGTTAGGATAATTAAGTTACCCATGTCAGTATCTAGGGTTCTTGCTACATAGTCTGAATAATTAATACTTGTAAAGTCCTAAGCTTAAGTATAGGTGAGCAAATATAGTAGAAGGTACCAGCACTGTAGTTAAATATGTGTTTTGAGATGTAAAAAATAATAACAGAGTGGTAATTAGAAAAGGTGTGGTGTAGTAGTAGAAGAGGGAGTCAGGTTATGGGAAGTGCAGTTTTGGCACATGTGCACTGCCATTGAGAGGAAAGGTGTTGTCTTAGGGATTTCTTAAAGAGAGCTGCATTGCTGGCAGATCTGATTGATGGTAAGAGGGTGTTCCATAGTTTTGCAATAGTAAAGGAGTAGAGCATCTGACAGGCTGAAATGTTTGATGTTATGTAGTCCTATCTCAACGTAATTCTTGCTGGATGGGTTCAGAGCTGATCCTCAACTCTGATTCAGCCAAAACTAAAGCTCGAGAGCTTTTACTGGCTCAAGGCTATTCCCTATCCCATGGTGCACCACAGCAATTCCACAGATCTCATTTGCCGTGTAAGCTTTGAGGTTGTCTTCTTACTGGCTCGTTGGCTAAGTGAAATATTTTTCATATTTTTGACTTATCTCTTCACTTTATCTTTAATAGTTTTTCCCTTTATTATCTGAGTGATTGCTGTGAGTGTTTGCTACCCCTGTCCCTTTTCTTAAGGATTGTACAGCCCATTTTAGTTAGAGTGCCGTAGTTGCCCATTTAAATTAGAGTGCCTTTCCTCTCTGTGTGCTAGCTTTCTCCTAAAAAAATATATATATATATATATATATATATATATATATATATATATATATATATATATATTTCTTCTTATAGTTGTACTATTGGGTTTTGTTATTGTATGTGTTACTGTATTTTTTTTTTCTTCTTAAAACAAATATGTCAAAGGATAAAGACAGAGAACACAAAGAACACTGTTCTTCGCCCTTCTGGCTTTAAAAAATGTGATAAATGTTCTCAAAAACTGTCTTGGAGAGGCTAATTTGCAAGAACCCTATACCTTCTGTCATGCTTTCAGCACCAAGGTTCTTAATGAAAGGAAAAGAAAACTTATAGATAGGGGCCTTATGACTAGTTCCTTCCAAGAACAGCTGGAACAAGGTCAAACAGTTTCTAAAAGTCATAAAAGGAAATCTCCATCAGTTCATGCTTTGGAACTGACAAAGAAATCAAAAGCGATGGAGCTGAAGGGTTCAGGCTCTGATTCTGCTTCTTCAGTCTCGGCGCCGTCTGTTTCTTTGGTGCTGAGACAATCTTCTCTGTCAAGACACTCACCTATTTTGGAAATGGTTTCACCAACCTTAAGATCTCTGATTTTGGAAAGGAGGAGATCTCCATCTATATCCACCCATTCCTCCAGGACACTTTCTGATGAGGATGTAGAGTGGGTGGTGAAGAGGCTGCTATGTGACCCGGTGCTGGCAAAAATTTTAGCTCCTCCGGACCCAAAGGCTTGGGAGCCATCCCACCTTCAGTCTACGTCTACTGTTCCTCCTCCGATTGTTTCACTCTCAGAGTCTAATGTCTCGGGTTCTTTAGTGCTGGAACCTTCAGTTCCGAGAATTCTTCCTGCTTCCTTGGAACCGATAACTCTAACCTCATCAGCTCAGTCTGGAGCTGAGGGGTCTGGGAGCCGACGCTCTCTGGTCAACTCCAACAGGGATAGTCACCCCGTTTTTTCTTCGGAACTGACCCTCCCTCTCAGTGCTTTGGCTCGTGTGAGCTCGGCTCCCACATCCACTTCATAGCCTGCTCCTCCTGCTCGGAGTCAACCTTTCATTTCCTCGGAGCAGAGGTCTTCTTCGGAGTGGGGTGGTAAGACTTTTGAGGCAATAGAGAAAGTTGTGTCTAGTGCTAAAGCCCTGCCATTGGACCCAGTCTCCCTCCAGCAGCCGGCAGCAGTCTCTTCTCCCCCACCTACCCCTAAGCATAGGGAACCAGAGCCTCAAGGAGCCCCCATTGGAGGTGTCCCCTCTTCCGAGACCTCCCCAGATGACCCCTCTGGAGAGGTCCATCAGAAGAGAGTTTGTAAGAGGAAGCACACTGACTCACCCAAGTATGTCACTTCTGACACTGATTTGGATGAGTCAGAAGGGTCCCCATGATCCCACACTGAGGATGTCTCTTTTGCAGACATCCTTGAAATCCTTAGACAGAGGGGTGATTGTAAGACCTCTAACCCTACTTAGGACAAATCAGTGTACCTTGAGGCTTTTGGTTCCCGAGCTTCCACCTCCTGGGTGACACTGCCATATGACCAACTGTTAGGGGTCATATGTCAGAATGCTTGGACTTTTCCAGATCCTGTGGAGCCTATCCTGAGGAGGCCAAACAAATTTATCACTGCTCCAGAAGACAAATCTTTTTTTACCAAGGGAGTACCTGTGGATGCTATGGTGGTAGCAGCAGCCACAAAGAAGGAGTTATCTGAGACATCCTCTAATATCCATCCCCCTAATAAAGAGTCTAGGATGATGGATAGGCATGGAAAGCATACCTTTTCTTCAGCAGCCTTTACCTTAGGATCGCTGAATTACTAGGCTTCAAAGGGATCTCCTAAAGGAGTTGGGAGATACCCTTCAGAGTTCAGTAGCTTTGGGATCCACTGACAAGGTATCTGCACAGCTCTCCACCCTTACCTCCATTGCTAACTCTGCCATGAGGCTGATTTACTATGCAGCTGACGGAGCGAGCAGGGTGGCCACAGCAGGATCTCTCATAGGAGACATTCCTGGATACATCTATGCAATTTTACGGAATTCTTCAAGTCTTCCTTTACCAACGTCCAATTTGATGGTTCAACTCTTTTTGGACCTCAGGTAAAAGAGACTTTAACCAGGTGTGAGCAGGAAGGGAAAACCTTATCTGCTGTTGGAGTCTGTTTCTCCCTTCCTTCCAGACCTTATCCCAAAGGTCAAACAGGAGGGAAAATGTGGTTCTGTAAATCCCAAAAAGAGTTCCCTCAAGCACAAGGTCAACCCTCCCCTAGAGGTAGAGGGGGAGCTTATAATGGAAGATGCCATGTTCGTGGCAGAGGAGGATCTGCAACACCAGGGTGATAAGCGATACTTTCTCTGATCAACCCTTTCATCGCTCCTGAGTGGTGCTCCACTGTCCTTCTCTGGAGGCAGTCAGAGGTGGTCTCTCAGTGTACCCAAGCACCTGGCTACAAATTTCCCAAGATCAATGGGTACAAAATATAATTTCCAGAGATTACCTCATTCCCTTTGTTTCCAATCCCCCTGCAAATCGGTCTTTACCAGATATGCCACCCAATCAAATAGACCGTGCAACATCAGAGGTCATTTCGTTGCTTTAAAAAAAGAGCCATCCAAAAAGTCCCCACAGAGCAAATAGGATCCAGAACTTACTCACGATTCTTTTTAGTTCCAAAAAAGACCGGGAACTGGAGATCCATTCTAGATCACAGCAAGCTAAACAAGTCTGTAAAAAAATCAAAGTTCTCTATGATCACTCTGCAGTCAATTTATCTGTTTATCAGAAAAGACAATTGGATGTGCTCCATAGATCTTCAGGATGCATACTACCATATCAAAATGGACAGGCGCTCCAGAAGACATCTATGCTTTTGGATGGGAGCCAGTCATTTTCAATTTTGAACACTGCCCTTTGGCTTTACTACGGCCCCTAGAGTGTTCACCAAATGTATGGCAGTGGTCACGGCTCATCTGAGACTTTGGGATTCCAGGTGTTTCCGTACTTAGACGACTGGCTCCTAACTATTACCACCAAGCACCAACTAATCCAAGCCAGGGATGAGATTCTATCCTTGTGCACCAGATTAGGAATTACAGTAAATCTAAACAAATCCGCCTTATCTCCAGCACAGTGCATTGTTTTCTTAGGCTCAGATATAGACTCAACCACCATGACAGCAAGACTGACACCAGAAAGGATAGAATTGTTGTACAACAAAGTCAGATTCTTGCTGACCAAAGACAAGGTGCAGGCCAGGATAGTTCTTCAAGTTCTAGGGACTATGGTATCCACCATTCTTTTAGTTCCCCTAGCCCACCTACACATGAGAGTATTTCAGTGACTACTATTTGCCCAGTGGTCAATGCAGAATCTACCCTTGTCACACCAAATACTCACTACAAACTTCTGCAAGAAGGATCTAACATTGTGGTTACATACAGATCAGCTTTATCTAGGTCATCCCCTTGTTCTCCCTCAATAAAATACAGTCTTGACCATGGACGCTTCCCAGATAGGGTGGGGGGACATTATCTGGGAATGACAGTCCAAGGTATCTGGCAGGATCACGAAAACCACTTGCATATAAATGTTCTGGAGATGAGAGCAGTGCTATATGCATTGCAAGCATTCCACAGTTCTCTTCCCACTGGGACAATTGCGATTCAATCAGACAACATGTCTGTAGTGTGGTACATAAACAAACAAGGGGGAACCAAGTCTTTCCCACTTTGTTGAGAGGCACAAAGAGTATGGAAATGGGCGATGGGCTCTCAATGTTTACTGGTAGCAACACACATTCCAGGGAAGTCCAATTGATAGCAGGCAAACTGAGTCAGGCAATTCTGATGCCTCATGAGTGGTCCCTGAAAACAAAAGTTGCAGAAGAGATTTTTCACAAATGGGGCCTCCCTTGCTGCGACCTATTCACCATGTACATGAACGCCAAATGCAGCAGCTACTTTGCCCAAATTCCCCATCCGGGGGAGTCACCCAGGGATGCTCTGGTTCACAATTGGACTCCGGGACTTCTTTATGCCTTTCCACCCTTTCCTCTCATACCCAAAGTGATTCAGATAGTAAAATTGTTGAAGAGTACCCTGATCCTCATTGCTCCTTACTGGCCTCACCAAATCTAGGTCCCCTTCCTGTGGTCCTATCTCTTGGAGTAATCATGGATTCTGGAACCATTTCCAAACCTTCTGATTCACCAACCAGGACAGTTCCATCCTACCACCCAAACCCTGGAATTGACACTATGGCTGCTCCAGTTCCAAGAATAGCCAGGTGTATATCCCTTTCTCTTGCCATTAAACACATCCTCATTTCTTCCCACACACCTTCCACCAGGAAATTATATTTCAGCAAATGGAAAAGGTTTTCCATTTGGGTGGCTGAACAAGGCATAGATCCCTACTCAGCCCCATAGAGTATCCTGTTCTTCCTTGCATCTATTTTTCAAGCAGGAGCTGCAGCTGCTACCATTAGAGTCCAGTTGGCTGCCATCTCAAATTATCATTTTGGAAACATGGGAAATCCTATTATGTCCCACTCTTTATGTAAAACCTTTTTGAAAGGAGTCCTTCTTCTCAGACCTCCAATCAGGCAACCTCCGGAACCCTGGGACTTAAACTTAGTTCTGACATCATTAATTTCGTCACCATTCGAACTCTCTTCTTCATCCGACTTGAAATTGTTGTAGTGGAAGACATTGTTCTTAGTAGCTATAGCATCTGCCTGAAGAGTTTCAGAATTGCAAGCTCTGACCATTCGACCTCCATATATTATATTCCATAAGGAAAGAGTCTCCCTAAGAACTAATTCTTCTTTCCTCCCTAAGATATGCTCAGAACATAATCTAAACAAAACTATTGAATTACCAGTATTCTTCCCCAAATAAATTAGAATACAGACTGCATCAATTAGATGTCCATAGAATTCTCAGATTGTACCTGCACAGGACTAAAGAATTTAGGAAATCGGATCAATTGTTTGTTTCCTTCTCAGAGAATAACAAAGGCTTGCCTGTTTCCAAGGTGACTCTGTCCAAATGGCTGTTAGACTGCATCTCATTTGCTTACAAAAATGTTGGGAAACAACTACTTGCTAAAGTAAAAGGCCATTCAACTAGAGCAGTATCAACTTCATATGCCTTCAAATCAAAACTCCCAATTGATACCATTTGTGCAGCAGCTACTTGGGCAAGACCTCATACCTTTGTCACTCATTACAAATTGGATTTGCCCCCCCCCCGGGACAGGCCATCCTTTGGGTCCACTGTGCTGAAGAGTCTCTTTGCCTGAGCCACCATAAAGGTGCTGGGGCAGTGTCTCATCCATCAAGAATTATGGCTAGATTGGACTACATAACATTAAGAAGTTATGTACTTACCATAATGTTCCATGTTTGTAGTCCATCTTGCTTACATTCTTGCATCCCACCCTCCTTCCCTCTTCCTGTATCCGGGAAGAACTGGTGGACTATCTATTATGCTGTCTGACCTTGTTATAGTTGTTCTGTCCACTTAGCATGGATAGTAAAACAAAATCCTTTTGTTTGTATGTACATATTTGTTGATAGTATAATTACTATTATGTATTTAGTTACTTTCTTGCAAACAAGATCTGAGGAATGCCCATGGTGCACCATGGGATAGGGGATAGCCTTGAGCCAGTAAAAACTCTCGAGCTTTAGTATTGGCTGAGTCGGAGCCAAGGATCGGCTTCAAACCCATTCAGCAAGAATGCAGGCGAGACGGACTAGAAACAAGGAACGTTATGGTAAGTACATAACTTCTTATTTATTTCTACGTTCAGGAGCAGTTGATTATTGGATCAGAGAGGTCTATTTGGATGATACTGAGTAAGAAAAGAAGAAAGGGCAGAACAGTTTCATAGTTTAAATATAAACTTGTGTGCAGTGGTTAATCGAATGCATGTAAGATAATGTGGGGATTCCAACCAATGTAGCAGGCATAAGAAGGAACAATAGTGAGATGAATATTTTGCATTGATTTCAAACTTAGCAATTTTATTGTAACACAAGTTAAGTTTGGATTTCAGAGAGGACTGAATATTAGTAAAGAGAGGGGCACCATAAAGAATAGATGGTAGAAGAAAGGAAGAGGCAAGGGATAGTTTTGGGGAGTGGTTGAGGAAGTATTTGTGTCTATAGAGAATGCCCAGTATTTAATGTTTTTTTTTTTATATTGGTATGGATAAGCAGGTCGAATGTCAGGTTTTCATCTATGAGAACACCTATTTGGTACAACCTTAATAACAGTGTTACTTTTAGCATGAATAGTGAATTCTTCCTTGTTTAGGGAAGTGTTTTGGGGGGCAAAAAGCACTAGTTTAGTTTTGTTGGGGTTTAAGGTGAGATGATTATTGGTCATCCATATTTCAGTAGACGTGAGGGCAGTTTGGGTGAGTTCCTATAGTTCAGATGAGGAATTGGCAGCACAGATGATGGCTGAGTCATCTGAGTATTGGATGACAGTACCTTGACTAAGTGTAGTGTGGAAGTTGTTGATAAAAATGCTAAACTGTGTCCATTAAGGATATAAGAGTTATAATAGTGCTGTGACCCACTCTAAAACCAAAAAAGTATCAGAGTGGTATATAAGAAGCTGAATGTGTAAATTTGGGTAAATGGAGGTTTTCCCGAAAAAGAGATGTTGGGAAGAGGAACAAAGTAGGGACACAATAAAGGGAATGCCTGACAAACAAGACAAATGGCACAATATAAGTGATAAGAGTGATGATGCTGCAGTTGTTAATTTACTTATAAGGCATGTGCAGAACAAACTAATCACAGCAGAACTAGGGGGTGTGACAAATTTCTATGGAGGAGAAAATTTGGATAAGTAAGAAAAAATTGAAGTCTGAAAGGCAGTAGCAAGATCCGGTATACTTCAGTGAAAAGGTATGCAACAGCACTTAGAGATCACTTACCAGGCAGTGACCATAAGTTAGTGATCACACTAAGCTGTGGATGAGCATTTTCACTTCAGGTGTCACAGGAACTCTCCTGTTTAGGTATGAATGCATGGCACCTCAATATTCTGCCAGGTATACTCACATAGGAAGCTCTGAGTTAAGATGCTCACGCTGTGCATCACTGCAGGATATAGCTTCTATCTATATTTTTTTGTTAATTCACTGGCCCCACAAACTCAGAACTATTTCAGTGGGGGTTAATCTCCCTTTCCTACAAACAAAATTAACTAAAAACAGTATGCTAATGTAAATAATCATGGATATGCATCCCAAAGCACAAGTTTTTAATTCTACAAAATATCTTCTCTCTCTTGCATCTAAAATTTGCCCACAATATCCTCTACAAACTCAAAAAAAAGTTGCCTTAAAATATCTAATTGAAACATATTATTCAAATCTGATAAGCAAATCAAAACTTTCTATTAAAAGAAAGCACAATCATGAAGACTCATTTCATATATCAGAAGAATGGAACTCATTATGTAATGGTATTAGAATAGAAGCAAATCTAAAAAAAAAAATCCAATCACAGTTAAAAATACTGCTCATGTGACACATCACATGAATACACTACACCTGTCTTTACTACACTTAAAGCAACTTTCTCCACACTAACTTTTCTGTTTCAGAGTCCCTGCCTTTTTAGGTTTTTCACTCTTTGCTAGATAACCAAAATCACACCAAGACTCCATTCACACTTTTCTGTATTCCTCTCTAAACTTCCCCACAAATATTTGTTACTTTGCTCAATAATTCTTTGATGCTTCCTCATTATGGTTACCTACATCACAGAATATCTTTCACTATTTCTCATTCTGAACATATATCTGTCTCTCAATCTTGCTACCTGTTAAAAGTCAAACTCACTCTTATTATCATCACCAAACTTAATTTTGTTTATTTGCAAAGGTATACATATAAAAATATAAATATTCTGTAAGCGTAATGCTGAATATGTTCTTGTATGACAGTCACTTTGGATGGTCTATTAGTTCTAGAATAAGTATTTTTTAATGCAATTACTGTACATGCTTATCTTACTTGCTTTTGGAGCTTATATCTCTGTATCTCTCTTAAAAAGTAGGACTGTCCACTTGGAATATCCCAGTTAAGCAACGGAAATAAATGTTATGCCACTGGTATGACAATCCTACTCTCAAAACATCTTAGGTTTGGGTAGGTAATATAAAATTATGCTATTATGCCTGCTGCTAAAGATCATGTCTCAGGGGTCACAAGATGGTGGGCATCTAGACACAAAAGGAATAATAACTTGTAGTTGAAATGCCCCTAAAATATCAGAAGTTAAACAAAAATCACTTGCAAATAGTAACTGCAAGCAGCATAGTTATTGGCTGAAAGTTCTGAGTTGAAAACATTTTTCCACTGTAAAGGTTTACTCACTTTTAACGATTAAAAAATATGCCTGTCTTTAAGACTTCCAGTTGCAAAGTAGATAAATAACATTTAAAATAGATATCCTGTAACACAAATGTTTTATGCAAAACAAAAACATGTAAATAAAAATAATAATTAAAAAGTTGCTATTTTTCTTTTACAGTTTGAATACAAGTTTTTTTCATCAATGGGACAATATGCAACTTATATTGTGATTGTATTGCTCTGTCAACATGTAAAAAGTGAATAAAAATATGCCAGTCCCAGGTTTCTGACATTGTGAAACTGTTGTTCTTTATTTACTCCATCGTGATCCATTCATTCCATAAAGATGAATTCCAGTGGCAGAGGGCAAGTCATGCAGGAAAGTTTGAGGACAAAGTACTTTATTAATACGCCCTAACCTGCAAGCCTACTTGCAGGCACTCACACATGTAGGGACATGAACAAATGTGGACACACATATACTAGCACAGACTCCATGGTCTGTTCCAACAATGCATGCAAATCTGCCTGCAGCTTCCCTTAGGCTCCACCCAGAGGCCATGGCAGGAGCTCAGTATCAATCACTATCCTCTCAGATGATGCACTCATGCCCCAGCTATCAATCACCCCTTTGATTGTCTCTCCTGCATTCAGGTCAAAGGCACGCTTAGTAACAAGCAACATGAGTTTGTGAACTACCCAAGGACTGGCACATGTAAAAATGTAATATAAGATGATGTCTCATCTATGTAGATAGTAATCAGCAAAATGTACTTATAATGTTTTTGTTCATTTGCAAAATAATGGGCCAGATTCACAAAGGCTTGCATGGAGTCTAAGAGTAGTGTAAGACTCCATGCAGCCAACGTGTCTGCCGAGCGATCCAGGAACAGCCGACAGGGTCGTTGCAAGAGAGCTCCTAAAACGACCCTTGCACGGACAAGGTTAGTTTATGCAAATTACCTCATTTGCTGCTAAAAGCTATGCAAATGAGGTAAATTTGCAATCCAGGAAACACTAACCTGTCCGAGTAAGAGTAGTGTTATTTGCAGAAATGTACAAGGTTGGCAACTGAGTACCGTTCTGCAAATAGCAAAATGGAGCCATGACACCTCCAAATAAAGGATGCATCCAGTTGATGAAGCATGCCAATGGCCAAATATATGGCCATTGGCATTTTTATGTGTTGCAAAATAATAAAAAGTAATTTTTTTTTCCTCGATCTCCGATGTTTAAGCGTAGCGCAGCATCGTGCAAACATGTGGTGCAGTAAAAAAATCAGAAAATCAAGAATTTAAAAGCCACAAATATGATTTAATTTGAAATATTCATCTGCCATGCAAGTGAATGGCAGGCTGAAGACAGCATGGCTACTGAGTAGTGGTTGCTAAGGGGGGAAGCTCAGTGTGAGAGATGTAACCATGCATTAGTAGGCAATCTTATGCAAATGAGGATAAGGATAGTGAATCCCAATATTTCCTGCTATGTGAACCATGTCCCTAGAGTGTAAGAGTAGGATAACGGGAGGAACAGAGTAGAAGATGGGTGACATCATGAGGGGGTATGTATCAAAAAGACTGTAAGCTTATTGGAGCAGAGTGGCATGTGTTTGCTGTGAGTTACTCAGGACTAGGAGATGTGTGTCTACAGTTGTCTAAACTGAAACCCAGAAACCGAAGGTGTACGCCGTGGCTATCACAAAAGTTTCTTGCAAAGCTGCTTACATTGTGTGCATGCATGTGCGCGTGTGTAAACCTGTCTAAGCCTGTGTCCGCGGGTGTGCGCCCATGTAAGCCTGTGTTAGGCCGAAGCTTGTATACACGAATGTGCACCCGCCTAAGCCTGTGTAAGCTTGTGTAAGCCTGTGTGCGCTCGTGTGCACATGTTTGCGCTTGTTTGCGTGGCGCTGCCCCCTGTGGAAACAGAAAGGGAAAAGGAAGGAAAAGAAGTAGTAGGAAGTTAACCAAGGAGAACTAGCAGAGCTGCCAGGTGAAATCAATCAGAATCAGTCAATTACACAGGCAGTACAGTAGCCCAGCCCAGCCCAGCACTTAACACTCTGCAAACAACATCCCCCCATGTTTTTCTCAGAAACACTGCAACACTGCAGTCAACAAAGGGAAGTGAAAACTTAAAAAGCTTAAACTGAGACATAAAAATGTTAGGGGCTGCCATTGCTGTTATAAGACAACATGTGCAAGATGCTGAGGGAGGTGCCATTGCGAATGCTGCTGAGCAACCCACAGTGAGGAGACGGAGAAGAGTGTACAGACCCAGGGTAACCTACCAGGGGCTACATGAGCTGGAGATAGTGGAGCACTATAGAGTGGACAGAGAGCTCCTGCAGCAAATTGTTGAGCTGTGCAGGCCACACTTCACACACACAACCAACAGAGGGGAACCCATCCCAGTGGAAACCAATGTATGTGTTGGCCTAAGAATACTAGCAACAGGTACCCTCCAGAGACCAACTGGTGATATGATGGGGATTTCACAGGCATCAGCATCCAGGGTACTGCACCAGTTCCTGAATGCCATGTCAGCACATGTTGGTGATCATGTATATTTCCCCAATTCCCATGAGGTATTGGCCAGCAATATGCGTTTCTTCCAGCAAATAGCGGAATACCTTGAGGTAGTGGGTGCAATTGACTGCATGCACATACACATCAAAGCACCAGCCGGTGAGCGGGGTAGGGCCTACATCAACCGCAAGGGCTTCCACTCCATCAACTGTCAGGTCGTGTGCAATGCCCAGGGTATAATACTGAATGTGTGTGCTGGCTGCCCTGGAAGCTACCACGATTCCCATATCTGGCATCTGATGCAGGTGTACCAGACATTTCCCAATGGGGACATCCCTGACAGTCACCTAGTGGGGGATGCTGGATATGCACTGGAGCCGTGGCCGATGATACCCATCAGAAATACACACACACCTGAACAAGAACTCCATAATGAGGCACATGCACAAACACAAAATGTAATTGAGCGTGTGTTTGGGATGCTCAAGTCAGGGTTCCAGTGCCTGGACACATCTGGTGGAGCCTTGCAGTACTCACCAACTACATGTACCCAAATTGTCATGGTATGTGCCATGCTACACAATATGATCCTGCAAAAACAGCTGCAGCAGGAACAGCATGGGGTAGGGCCAAACAGCCCCCCACCATTGCCAAGGCCTGCACAGGCACAGCGTGACTCGGAGGAGGAACAACCTGAGCCTGCCCCAGTAGGCAGAAGGAGGAGTGCCCAGTATGCTTTGGCCTTGGCAAAGAGGCAACTCATAGCACATACACTGGCTCAGTAGGAACCCTGGAAATGATACCTCTCTTTGACTTGCACATAAAATAAATGGGATGCCTAACTTGACACTACCTGTTTCCAAACATGTATAGGGAGTGTAGTATGTGCATCCAGCATAGGCAGCCCTGCAGCACCACTTGAGGCATGATTGCCATGTTTTAAGCAATATAAAGCAGTGCTAAGTAGCTTTTACCAATATCTAGTATATGTAAACAAAATTGCTCGTGCAATGTTGGCCAAGGTCGGGGAAAGTTGAGCAAAGTCACTTAAACATGCTCATAACTGCTTTACTGTTCCTTAAGCAGTCTGGTCTGGCCAGCATGAAAATAAAAAGCAGTGACAGGGCTTGAACCTAGGATACTGTGCACTATAGTCACAGTACTGAACCACTAAGCCATGATAGCATTACAGGTGGTGCAGACACAGCAGGACAATTGTACATTAATGCAAACACAAAGCAATGCTGTATCATGCCCCTAATGAGGCAAATGGGTAACCTCACCCACACACCTATGCAGACAGAGAACATCAGGCCAGGGGTTGTGATGTGGGTTGTGTAGGCTATGAAGTCGCAAGCTAATATATGTGACAATGGATGCTAAGATCTGTAGTACAGTAGTATGCCTCAAGCCAGTACGATAGGCAACAGTACAGACTGTAATGCTGTCCTGTACATAGCAGTGCAGGCACAGCAAATGTGTATAAGTGTCAGGTGAAACCCACATCCTATGTACACCCACAGTAACAATACGGTGTGCCCGCGGGTAGAAATGTACAAAGAATAGCTGTATGTAGAATTGTTGATAAGTCTATGCAAAGTGTCTCATGGAAGCCCTGCAGGCACAGCATAATCCCTGTTGATGTATGACACAAAGGTGAGCCCTGCTGTAAAAATACACCTTGATTTACCATACACATATAGTATAAATGTGTATGCTGTGCATGCTCACACACTCCAACAAATGTAGTGGATTTCATTCAGCATCACACTGAAAGGTCATACTGGGCATGCTCACATACTTAAAGAAATGAAGCAACACATGTGAGAGATGCAACCATATAGCCATACTGGAGGCTAAGCTCTCTCAACTCAGTACTGGCGAAACCAGTCAGGAGGAGAAGGAAACCACACTCACTACAATTCCAATCTCACATAGACCTACCACGACAGCAAACCAAACACATAAACACACAAAAACATACTCGGAGGCTTTAAATAAAAATCTGCCTAAGCAGCAGAGACATCCAAAGCAGACACCCAAGCAACCGCTACCCCAAAACAAAACTCGTGCAACACATAGCTCACAAAGCCAGTGTGCTGAACAGTCACAGCCCTTAAGGCTAAACAACACACCTGATACACTTGTAATAGGTGACTCTATCATCAGGCACACTGACGTCCTGCTCACCAGGCTGAACAAGGAGAAGGTCACGGTGAGCTGCCTGTCAGGTGCTAGGATCCGCCACATAACACAAGCACTCAGGTCACTCCAAGGCAAGTACAAATATGACTCAGTCATTGTCCATGCTGGTGTGAATGACCTGAGATGTACCTCCCTGGGCTACATGAAAAGAGACATAGAGGAGCTCTCTGAGCATGTAGCCCAGGCCGGTATGACCCTGACCTTGAGTAGCATTTTACCCTCACCAAGAATGATGCCACAATATGAAGACAAGATGATCAATTTCAACAATTGGCTTAAGTATTGGTGTCATTCAAAGGGGATCAATGCCTGTCAGCCGGGATGACATGCTCGACAAGCCACGATGCTTCACTAGGGACGGCTTGCACCTGTCACCCTGGGCTTTCGGATATTGGCAAAGGCTCTTGCTACCCCCATAGTGCCTTTTTTAGGCAAGGCTCAAAAGACAAACCTACCTTCATAGGTATCACAAGGGATAAGAAACTAAGAGTAATGCTACTCAATGCCAGAAGTCTAAACCTCAAGATGCACGCACTCAAAACTCTCCTTAGCATGGAGAACATCGATATCTGTGCAGTAACAGAAACCTGGTTCAAGGCTCCCGAGAGCACCCCAGCACTACCAGGTTATACCTCATACCATGCTTTTCGGCCCCAAAACTTGGACTGAACCACAAAAGGAGGGGGAGTATCAATATTCGTCAAAGATACCCACACCTCCAGGTTGGTGGCACAGCACAAAGCATCAGAGACTATCCATGTGCAATTAACAGTGGGTAAAACTGCCTTCCAGTTTATAGCCTGCTACAGACCACCCTCCCAAACCCAGGAACCCCACTTGGCCTTCCTGAGAACACTGGAAAATATGAAGGTCTCTCCAAACACCATTATATTGGGCGACTTCAACTACCCAAACATAGACTGGGAGCATTACTCTAGCTCCAACACCCTAGCCCAAAGGTTCTAGAATTTATAAACTCAAATGCTATGGAACAACTTGTTACCACTCCCACAAGAGGGGAAAACATACTGGACCTGATCATCACCAACATGGGGACTCTATGCTCCAGACCAGAAGTGTATCCCTCACTGGTAAGATCAGACCATAAACTAATCTCAATGGATATTCACATCCCGACTCCACCCCCTGCCCTGAAAACCACAGTGAAAAACTTCTCTAAAGCAAATTTCACACTCCTCAAAATTGAGGTGGAATCCTTCAAAGCCACCGGGCCTGTGAAAAATATGGCCCAGACCGCAGAATCCTTTATAAACGCATTCTATGAACACCTTCAGGAATGCATGGATCATGCAATCCCAAATAAAACCAAGACCCAATCCTCCAAAGGCAGACGTCCTGTCTGGTGGACCCCAGCCATAAACAAACTATACAATAGAAGGAGGAAGCTACTACATGATAGAGCAAAATCCCAAAAAGGGAAAGCATCTCTGATCAGTATTAGCAAAAAACTACGGGCACTCATAAAATCGTCTAAGGCCAGCTTCGAGAGAAAAATTGCACAGTACACTAAAGATAATCACAAGGCTTTCTTTAGTTATGTTAGGAACCTGGGTGGGAATTCCCAGATATGCTCAGAATTAGTCCAAAATGACAAAAAATAACCGAGCCCACAGACATTGCCAACATCCTAGCTGACAGGTTCAGCACAACCCCCCCCCTCCCCACCAAAAGGGCAAATATTTATCCCAGCAGAATGCTGCCCCCTGACACCTCAGATGCTCAGTTAAGAGCCGCCCTCTCCAAAGCAAAAAAACACAGCATCAATGGGACCAGACGGTGTCCCGGGCTGCGTCCTACATGAACTCCAAGAAGAGCTAAACCCAAACATAAAACTACAGTTCAATCTCAGCCTTACTACAGGATATGTACCCAAAGAGTGGGGTACAGCAACAGTGGTCCCTCTCCACAAAGGTAGTGCCTCAACGGATCCTGGAAACTATCGCCCCATAAGCCTGACTAGCTTGGTCTGCAAAGCTATGGAAAGGATCATCATGGACCTCATAAATAAAGATATTGGGGACCTACAGACACTGGATCCTACCCAGTTCGGCTTTGTTAAGGGAAGATCCTGCCTCTTAAACCTGGTTGATTTCTTTGAAACAGTCACCAAGGCCATTGACGAGGGCAAGGTGGTCCATACAGCCTACCTGGACCTCACAAAAGCCTTCGATACAATACCCCACTCGGGCATTATAGATAAGCTCACCAGCTTAAATATAAACCCCTATGTCACTAGATGGGTTGCAAACTGGCTCAAGGACAGAACCCACATGGTTAGAATTGCTGGAGCAATGTCAGACTCCAAACCAGTTACAAGTGGCGTCCCCCAAGGCTCAGTCTTGGGACCTCTCTTGTTCGGTATATATTTCTCGGAGGTACAGGCCAACACGGAAGGACTGTGGCTGACTAAGTTTGCAGATGACTGCAAACTGGGCACCATAATCGACTCTCCAGCCGACACAAGCATCCTCCCAAAGGACCTCATAGAAACAGACAACTGGTGCCAGAGCCATGGCCTCAAGCTAAACGCCAAAAAGTGTATAGTCATCCTCTTTGGCAAAAACAAAATACCCACAAATTACCACATAGGTGGTAATCCATTAAGTACAGAAGAAGTAATTAGGGACCTGGGGACCCAAGTTGATAGCAATCTCTCATTTGACAACCACGTGGCCAAAGTGGTTAGAAAAACATTTTATATAGCCCACCTAATCATGAAGGGATTCACATCTAGATCAGGGGAGGTCATCGTGCCTCTTTACTCATCCCTCATCAGGCCCATAATTGAGTACAATGCCCCTTTTCGGATGTACCTTACCAGACACCTGCAGCAACTGGAAAGACCCCAAAAGTACCTCACCAAGAGGATCATAGGGCTCAAACAGATGCCATATGCTGCCCGGTTAAAGAAACTCCAGCTCTACTCAGTGGCATACCGCCTGCTCAAAGGCGATCTGTGCCTGACGTATAAAGCCATGTCCAACCCGGAATTAATGGACATGCTGCACCTCAGAAAATCCAAATCCCATCGAGCTACGCGCTCGAGAGACTTGAACCTCAGCACTGAAATAAATAGGACATGCTGGAGGGACAGATTCATAACCCAGAGGCTCCCTTCTCTCTGGAATAAAATCCCAGTCCAGGTTAAGCAGAGTCCCTCATCGACTCTCTTCAAGAGGAATCTTGATGAGTGGATGGGAGATTGTAGGTTTACCCCGGGTAGCACTTTTGTGTCACTGTTAGACAGAGGCACAGTATACTAACCTCAAAAAAGGGCATAGAAAAATTAATTTAAAATGGGTGGTGAAAGCCAAACACACTCTGGCTAGGCTTATAAATGCCCTAGGGCAGATAGCCTAGTATGAACCTATGAACCTATAAATGTCAGGCAGGAAGATACTGAAAGGTCATATTGGGCATGCTCACACACAGGCTAAATATGGATGTGATAATAAGGGATCTATGGACAAATGTGTATAGTCATCTCTACTTCCAGAAACACATTCACAAAGTTGTCTGAAAATCCTGCTATGTGTTCACTCAAACTGCCAAGGTCTGTGCATGTAGGTCAAAGGAGGTTGCCACTACTCAGCAGTCATCAGACCTGTCAGAGAGTACCACAACACACTTGTGATGAATCTGACTAGGCACGTTCAGCAGCTAAAAAGACCAATGAAGTACCTTAACAAGAGGATTACTGGCCTCAAATAGTTGCCCCATGCAACAAGAATGAATGTAACTGGAGCTGTACTCTGTTGCATACTGTCTACGCAGGAGATGTCTGCCCAACAGACAGGTCCAAGTTATGGTTACACTCAGATCTGTTCTGAGTTACAGTTCAATGGCACTAAATGTACAGAGCCAACTGATATTGGCAACATCCTGGCAGATAGAATCAGTGTTAACTTTACCCCCCTCTCACCCATGAAAGAGCACATGTCTATAATGGAAGACTGCAAAGTTGCTGTCATCATGACTGCACAGGTAAAAAACACTCTCCAAAGCCAGTATCACAGCAGCCATGGGACTAGATAACTTCCCAGGCTGTGTAGTATCTACTTCCCTGAAGTAAACATTAACATGGAAGGTCTGTGGCTACTGAAGTTTCCAGAGGATTGCAAACTAGGAGCCATCATTGTAAACACTAAAGATGTGGACATCCTACAAAAGGGCCTCACTGAGACAGATGGCTGTTGTCCAAACCATGGGCTGTAGCTCATTGCCAAAAGGTGCATTATCATCACCTTTGTTAAAATCTCTGTAACCAAGAACTACAACATAGGTGGTAGTATACCTCACACTGTAAGTGTGACAAGAGACCCTGGGTCACAGGTGGACAGTGGATACAACTGTGATAAGCACATTCCCACAGTAGTCAGGAAACCCTCTTATGTGGCACACCTCATCACAAAATGTGTCTCATGCAGAATAAAAGAGGACAGTGTTCCCCACTACTCACCACTCACTAGAACTATAAAAGAGTACAACGCCACTGTTACTATGTACCTCACAAGACAACTACAACAACTGGAAAGCCAGCAGCAATACCTCACAAAGAGCATTAGTGGCCTGAAATACATGCCATACACAGACCATAGCAAAATGCTCCATCCGTACTCCCTTGCATATTGCCTACTCAGAGGTGTTCACTGCCTAACATACAAAGCTATGTCAAATATAGAGCTTCTGGATATGATTCACGTAAAACACTCACAATCAGTCTGACCTTTGGACCCAAAACCACGAGTGAAATACAAAAGGAAGGGGGTGTAGCCATTTACCTTATGGATATCCACACCTTCAGGTTACTGGCATAGCATGAGGCCTTGGAGACCATGCAAGTGCAACTAACATTGGGCAAAGCTGCCCATCAGATTGTAGCCTGCTACAGATCACGTACCTTGTCTCAGGAACCTCACTCAGTATTCTGGAGAACAATGGCAAATATAAAGGTCCTATCAAACACCATTATATGAGGAGATTACAACTACCCAAACATTGAGTGTGTGAATTACTCGTATATAATGTCCTTTGCCCAATGTGTCCTACAGTTAAGAAACTCTAACACCCTGGAACAGCTGGTCAGCACGCCCACTACAGGTGACAACATACTGGACATGATCATCACCATCATGGGGTACCAGTGTTCCACAACAGAGATAAACCCCTCGCTGGGAATATCAGATCATGAAGTAATCACACTGGACATCCACATCCTGCACCGACACCCAGTCAATGAAACCACTGTGAAGACATTTGCAAAAGCAAACTGCACACTTCCCAAGACCAAAGTGGAAAGTTCCAAACACCTCTTGTTATAGGATAATGGTATGCAATCTGCAGAAACATTTACAAGTGCATCCTATGAGCATCTACAGGGATGCATGGAATGAGACATCACAAATAAAACCAAGATGCACTCCTCCAAAAATAGGACAACAAGCAGGTGTATGTCATCCATAAATAAGCTAGACAAGAGAAGGAGGAAACAAACACATGATAGATCCAACTTCACTAAAGGAAAAGCATCACTGATCATTATCAGGAAGAAACAATGACCACTCATAAAATAATACAAGGATGGTTTCTAAAGACAAATAGCCAAGGAATGTAAGAATAACAACCACAAAGCCTTCGGTCGTTATACCAGACATGTAGGTGTCAACTTCCAAATATGCTGTCAGCTACTGAAAAAAGGAATGAAATACACCAAACCAACTTTCATTGCCCACATCCAGGGGGACAAGTTCAGTGTAAACCCCCAAAAAGGCCTGTGTCCATCACAGAAGGTTGCAGAGACCCAGACGTCATGGACATGCAGGTAAAGACAGCCCTCACCAAAGCTAAGAACATAGCATCAATGTGACTGTATGTTGTCCCAGGCTGCATCTTAAACTAGGCCCATAAGGAACTACGCACTCACCTACATTCACTGTCCAGACTCAACCGTACCACAGGCTATGTACCCAAAGAATGGCATACACTAACAGTCATCCAGCTTCACAAAGGGTGTGCCAAAACAGAACCTGGAAACCATTGCTCAATATGTCTACTCAGCCGGGTCTACAGAGCTATTGAGCCAATTGTCATGGAACCCAGACACTGAGACATTGGAGATCTACAGACACTGGACTCTACACAACTTCACCTTGTTAAAGGCACAGCCTGGCTCCTAAACCTAGTTAAGTTATTTAAAACAGTTACCATGAACATAGATGGAGGTGAAAGTAGTCCACACAGCCCACCTGGACCTCAGTAAGGGCTTACTACACCATTCCCCACTCTGTCATCATGGACAAGTGTACCAGCTTGAACATTAACAGCTATGTCACAGGATGGGTGGCCAACTGGCTCACAGATCAAACACACATGTTCATAGTTGTGGGTGCCATGTCCAACTCTAAGCCAGTCACAAATGGCATCACACAGGTCTTGGTCCTGGGACCCCACCTGTTCAGTAGATACTGCTCAGAGGTACAGGGTAAACACGGCAGGTGTATGACTGAACAGGATTGCAGATGAATGGTAACTGTGGTCCATAATAGACTGTACAGCTGACACAGACATCCTCCAGAAGTGTCTTACAGAGACAGATACCTGGTGTCAAAACAATGCCCTCAAGCTGAATGGCAAAGAATGCATAGTCATCCCCTTTGGGTAAAACAAAGTGCACACAAATTACCACATAGGTGGTAATCCGGCATGTGCGGAGAAAGTCATTATGGCCCTGGGGACACAGGTAGATAGTAAACTCACCTTTGATGATCACATGCCCAAAGCATTTAGACATTCCTTCAATGTAGCCCATCTAATGTCACCTAATGTAGCCCACTTCGTATAGTCTGATGATGTCACCATCCTACAAATATACCTGTGGAAAGAATAATTCACAATAATGTGTATAGCATGTCATGTTAATATGTACTCCTGTAGTGTCATGAAGTAGTTAGGTAGGGATTTGAATCCTGCACTGGACAACTGTTTGTGTGTGGCCTCCTTGGGAAGGAGCAACCTTTTAGGAGAGTAGTAAGAGACCTGAAGAGCGGTAAACTAACCTTTGTCAAGTCTGATGATATCACCATCCTACAAATATACCTGTGGAAAAGCAAACTCTCAATAATGTCTGTAGCACATCGTGTTAATGTGTACTTCTCTAGTATCATGAAGTAGTTAGGTAGGGGGTTGAATCCTGCACTGGACAACTGTGTGCGTGTGTTTTTTTTTTTGTGGTCTCCTTGGGAAGGAGCAACCTTTTAGGAGAGTAGTGAAACACCTCAAAAGTGGTAAACTAACCTTTGTCAAGTCTGATGATATCACCATTCTACAAATATACCTGTGGAAAAGCAAGCTCCCAATAATATGTATAGAGCGTCATGTTAATGCGTACTCCACTAGTATCATGAAGTAGTTCGATAGGGGTTTGAATCCTGCACTGGACAACTGTGGGTATTTGTGTGTGGTCTCCTGGGGAAGGAGCAACCTTTTAGGAGAGTAGTGAAACACCTCAAAAGTGGTAAACTAACCTTTGTCAAGTCTGATGATGTTACCATCCTACAAATATACCTGTGGAAAAAGGGCTCCCAGTAATATGTATAGCGCATCGTGTTAATGCGTACTCCTCTAGTATCTTGAAGTAGTTAAGTAGGGGGTTGAATCCTGCACTTGGTGAGTGTATGTGTAGGGGTTTGAATCCTGCACTTGGTGAGTGTATGTGTGTGACACTGTTGGTCAATGTGTTGTGGGTTTTGCTTTTACTACTGTATGACATATCAGTATGCATTGCACATGTGAGCTACCTGTATGGCAAATACATATACGTACATGTTCCTCAATGATTGCATGTGTGGGAACCCTGCTTTCTCCAAGAACACAGCTGTCATCCTTGCCAGACTGTGCTGCTGCTTCCCAGACCTTAGGTCACATCTGTATGCTTGTGACAAGCCCAGGCACTGCAGTGATCCCTGGCCTAGGGCATCTGTGTCACACAAAGTCATTATGGTTCCTATTGGAATGTGTGTGTAAGGGACTATGGCCGAGGTATATGTCAGACCTGTTCAAATGCAGCAAAGTCTGTCAATGATGACTATTTATAACAGGTGTTGAACAACCTTTGTGGATATGCATGCAGACCCCTTATTGCTTATGTGATCCACCAAGGGATGTCAAAATACCTTTGGAAGTGTGATTAACAAAGGACAGATGACATAACACTTGGCTGCATGTACACATCGGTACCTGTTCATCATGTTGTTGGCTACTACCTATATGGTACTTTGGGGATAATATGTTCCGTAAAGGTGGATGACTATGCTTAGTTTGGCTTATAGTTTTCCAGTATGAGTTTGACAACAGGCATCTGTCTGTATGATACCCTTGTGCAGGATGTGTGTGTCATCTGGAGAATGCATTATAGGCCACAGTATGCATTACCATATGTGGACGGACATATCCCTACTGTGACTGCTTGTACCTAAGAGAGCTATATGCCAAACAGGAGTGGTGTCAGTAATGGATACAGGTGAATTCCAGCGGTTACTGGCATAGTATAGTACCTGAAGGATCCAAATGTTGCTGTGTGTCCTACATCTGTGTCGGTTGTCAAGACATCATCTCACGATTGGTTATGGTCAGGCTGTGGAAGTGATGTATACTACCAGAATGCAAAACAATGACAGATAGTAACAGTATCACCCACAGCATAGTGTCAAACCATGTCATACACACATGTGTAGTCAGGTTCTGGAATGCGTATAGTACAATGCATACTGGCCACCAATAGAAACTATGGAGTGTTACTGTGTAATACAGAGCATGTCACCCTGGCCATGTGTCCACTATGCACGTACATGCAGACAGTGCACCTCCACCATGTTCACAACTGTACACCTGCAAATCTGTGCTACACACATCCCACACAAACTGTCCACTCTCTAACACATGCTGTCAATACTGCACACATCAGCCAAGTGGCACGTGGCCAGACAATACACAATTGGAACCAAAACTGGTGTAAACAACACTACAATGACAATCATAGCTTTAATACATCATGCCTGCTCAGCTACACCTTCAAGCATATCATTACACTCTACTGCTGACAACATGCTAACATTGCTATACTGCTATATAGACACCCTGTGCATCAGCACCATGGTAGCCTGTTCCTGCATCGATGTTACAGATGACAGGAGGTGGCACAAGTTTCATCATATGCACAGGGTGTGTTGCTGGTTTGCCAGAGGCCTACAGTGAGTCATCCACTTGACATGTATGTGTGTGGTGTGTGTGTGTGTGTGTGTGTGTGTGTGTGTGTGTGTGTGTGTGTGTGTGTGTGTGTGTGTGTGTGTGGGGCAGGAATACTGGAATGGGTCAATGTTGTTGTAATGTGTGTGGGTATGTGTTAGCCCTAGGTGTCTGGTGTATGAGTGTGTGTCTGCATGCACACAGTTCTACCATGTGGCTGCCATATACGGGTATTTGTGGGGCAGCCACAGACTGTACCTGCGAGGCTTTACAGATCACCGTCTCTGGCCACAGATACGGTACCTGTGCCTGGCAGGGGTGCTACTGACACTATCAGGTACTAAGCCAGACTGGGTACTATCCCCAGAGGTGGATGGATGTACACTGGACCCATGTCCCTGCTGGGACTGTCCAGAGCCACGTGCACATGGTCTTCTAGGACATTCTAGGGACAGCCCACCCCCAACATTGCTGGGGCTGGTACTGGCACTACGAGAGTGGCTGTGGCCTGA
Source organism: Protopterus annectens (assembly GCF_019279795.1). NCBI lineage: Eukaryota > Metazoa > Chordata > Ceratodontiformes > Protopteridae > Protopterus > Protopterus annectens. The sequence goes on from NC_056739.1 coordinate 443,821,054, forward strand.
GGGACGTCTGCGGCGACTGCCAGCTGCTGATGTTGCTGGCATACATCCACGTCGACATCTCAACCATCCTGCACTGTCCTGACACATGGACATGACATTGTGGAGGATATCTAATGCCTCTCCCCAACGTCTATCAGTGACCTCGGTGAAATGACGGATGGCACCTGCTAGGTCATGGATACTGTCAATGACGGCGGTGTTATGTGCCCTCTGTGCCCTTAGTCCCTGTCTGTTGTACTGTTCCATACGTGCCTGTGCCTCCAAGACAGCCTGGAACATGCGTGACATTGTCAGACCTGAGGCACGTCTGCCAGTGGCATGATGAGCAGCAGTGCTCCTACGAGAACCCCTGGACATCTGCCTATATGGTACCCTTCCAGACATCTGGGTATAGCTGCTGTGTTGGGATGCATGTGCCATGGATACCACACTGTCCTGGCCAATGCCAACTGTATGCTGTCCCTCAGCTATGGGCATTGGTGATGGATGTATTGGCAGTATGACTGTATGCATGGATGGGGTGGACAGCTGTGTACTGTCGATTGGTGGCCCAATGACAGACCATGGCAAACACGCCTGTGCCTCCACACACCTATCTTCATTATCACTATGTGACTCAGTGACATCAGTTTCCCCTGCTGCAGTGAATCAGCCCTAACACAGCACCTGTGGGAGGAAGACAGGAAACACACTTTACGACCTGTACATGATGTCGGCACACATGCACACATGCACACATGAACACATGCACACATGAACACATGAACACATGCACACATGAACACATGCATACATGAACACATGAACACATGCACACATGAACACATGAACACATGCACACATGCACACATGAGCACATGAACACATGCACACATGAACACATGAACACATGAGCACATGCACACATGAGCACATGCACACACAAACACATGCACATGTGAACACATGCACACATGCACACATGAACACATGCACACATGCACACATGCACACAAATACACTCCTCACTAAAGCAGATACCCACACACACCATCAGCAATCCAAAACATACTCAATAGTGGTTTAAGGTGGGTTACAGTATCACAAGGCAAATAGTCATATCACATGTGTCAGCATGCAGAATATTTGTTGTTCAAGACCATGCAGTGCAAGTGTAGACAGCCCTTGTTATTAACAGTATACATGGCTTTGATGCATGTGTGTTGTTGTTCAGTGATTGGCCTCACCTGGAATGCAATGTGTACATGGACACAACATTGCTGTGCAAGTATTAAAAGGTCTGCAATGTCCTGTGCACCATCACTCACAGGTATACATACCATGGCTGGATGTGTATCTGTGTGTCACATAGATATCCATTTCTGATTACAGTGTCTGTGTCTGTAGCAGATAATTGTGGATACAGGTTTAGCACATGCATGCTATGTATACACACAGGATGAGTGGTGCATGTATACGTGATGGAATACCATTGCTCAACATGGCCATTGTACAGTAGTTATGGTGAGTGTAGGACATATTGTGGACATGCCAGTGCCAGCCATGACATGGCATGCTACAACATGACTGCAACATTGAACATCACACATACCCAATGTGTGTCATGTGACCTATACACTCAGTAGCATTACAAGACATATATGTGTCACTTTGTACAAATGGTCATTGCTATGCACATTGTCTATAGGTGCATATGTTTACACACACACAACATTGAGGTGCATATCAATGACTGCTATGTGTAGTACTGTGGTCACTGTAACTGGATGGGGTGTAGTACCATGAGCCATCATCATCATGCATCATGTGGTCACTCAAGGCTACTAATGTGTGCCAGACCGCCACCTAGCATACTGTTCCTGAACTGCAGTACCGTGGCTACATTCACAATTACACAGCCACTTGTTACATGGGTTTGTAAGGTGCCCAATAGGGAGCATTGCCTAACATGAATGTATTATGTGTTGAAGAGTTTCACACAGCCCCATGATAGGCCTCTACCCCTCAGGTATATTATGTGTGCTGTGTGGATGACATGTGGGATACTGAAGTGTGACCTTACAGCGGGTGTCTGGATAAGCCATGTGTAGCATGTTAAGGTGTACTGTGTATGACAAAGTTGTGTATGTTGTGTACATGTGTATCAACTATGCCTATCCAATGTCCAGTACAGCGTTGCAACAATTGTGTGCGATGCTCTGTGTATTGCATGTGATTGAGGCAGCTACTGACATTACTGACATGTGCATAGTCTCACAGCAAACATGCACAGCATGCATTATGCGTAGGTGTGTTACGTGTACATGGCCTACACCTCACCTATGACATGCACATTTCATTAGCAATATTACATTTATAACACACTCACCAGCATGGACTGGCTGCCTTGCTGTCACACCAGAAGGACCTACAAGAATATGAGACAGTTTGTCAGTGGCCACAACTGTGGCATTGCTACTGTGA
>NC_056739.1:443828516-443881016 GCF_019279795.1 Protopterus annectens
ACTTCAGTACATAACAATGATACCACGACAATACACAACACTAACTCAAACCTCCCAGGTGTCCCTGGTTTGGATTCAAAATGTTGCTCTCTCCCTCTTAATCCCATCTAAAACTGGCGACTTTGAGAGAAAAGGAAGTAAATTACGTGTAATAAATAATGGCAACACGTATACAGTAACATACGTCTTTCACCGCAGAAAATGTATATTAATTCACATTGTTTTACTCAGTCAATGTCTCAGGTTAATAGTACTCCGATTATTTCTTGTTGAGAGCTATGCTTAAACTGCACGATACTTCCAGACTTTGGTACACAACACTTTGAGTTTGACTGCACAGTACTTCCACACACAGACTGCACCTCAGTAAACAACACTTCCAGGAACAAAAAAAAATACTGAAACTAAATGATAAATGCTGTTGCCTTCCCAAAACTATGTCGAACAAGTGACTAGACTACTTATCATACTTTATCGATATAGTTTTAGCCTCGACAAGCTTAGCTTGATTTTAGTATTTTTAGTTTTTTTCTCATATTTTAGCGTTTATACTTATACATGTTTTTTCACATATATAGATATTCCTGTTATATACTTGTATTCTAAGTTTTCAGCTTGGAACAAATGTATATAGAGTTTATGTGCGATGAGACTGAAGAATTGCATATATAGTGCTACAATATGCTTGTCATATAGAACTGATTTTTTAATTGTGTTTTCTTAAATGTGATACTGTTTTAGAATAATGTCAGCTTCTAGTTTTCACACAGTGCCTGCAGTGAGGAGCATTATACATTTTAGAGACAGTGACTTTCATTACGTTTTTTACTGTGTTCCTTGGCTCGTTCTAATACTGACTGCTACGTTAATTAACTAACTGATTATTATGTTAATTAAATGATTAGTCTTAATAATTAGTACTTGTACTAGTATATAAGGACAGAAGCTTTTACAGTTTAATAGATCTGAAGAAGCATACAGTCCGTACGCGAAAGCGCTCATCTCTGTGTTCTCTTGTTATTGTAATAAAAGAAGGTTTGCTGCATCATCGTGGTGGTCTTCACTCTGGTTTATCTACTCTTCATTTTTTCGTTTTTGTGGAGGAGACCTTTGGGAGTTAGCCGAGGTTGTGTGTTTTTGCCTTTATGTATAATTAATTTAGTTATTTAACGATGCACGCATTCTTAAAATTGTCCAAGCTGATGCTGTTCCTCACCTTAGAATTACCTTGGGACAACATTCATCCTGTAATGTTACTTATTCTGTTTCTTATAATATCTAGGTGTTTCAGATCATACAGAATAACTGTTTGATACAACTTTTACATAAAATATAGGAAATAATTTTTCTCTAAAATCTCAGGACATTTGCCATTTTTACAAATTCTTTGCAGGACACAACTGTCCAAAGAGGGACTGTCCCTTGCAAAGTGGGACAGGTGGTAACCCTAACATACCAGGATATCAATGGCTGAAATAAATGTTTCATGAGCCTTACAGCCTTTATTTTTTTCTTTTTGTGACAAATTAATTTGTTTATGAATTTCATGAGTATTTCATCAGCACACTTGTTTTCTGAATGTTAATGAAGCTCTCATAACAATATTAATATCATGTAATCTGTTAAAAGTATCAGCACTTTTAAAAGATTTTTTTTAAACTGTTTTGTTAGGAGAAACATGCTTCCTGCAATTTGTGACCACTCAAATGTTCATTCTGACATTTAAAAACTTGTAAGCTGTCTTTGTGACCATTGTACATACTTTAGTCTCTAGCCCCTTAAATACCACTGGACTTACATTTTTTTCCATTAACCTTAGTCATTGTGTTTCCTGTGTCCATTTCTAAATAATTTTATAACTGCATAGTATAAATGTTTTTCATTTACCAAGTGTATCACAAGCATTTCAAGCTGGACTATCTAGTTGCTTTAGATGGCCTTCCAAGGACACTGTCTACAACATCAACTTATATTTTCCCAACTTGTATCCATAGTCAGCAGCATTTGGTGTAAGGCTTCAGTTTACACCCACAATAGGCCATCTTTGCGACATGGTTATGGCATCCACAAAGGATACAGATAAAGTTACTGGATCTGCAACATTGCTTTCTCATGCCTGTTGCCACACTGATTATAGTGGGTAGGGTCTATGGCTGTCCATTTATTATGAGGTGTTGTCTTGGATAACCATATTGTAAGTGTATGATAATTTTTCTCTTTGATTAATTCTGAACTTTATTTTACCCTTGTTTTTATGCTCAACTTTTATTTCAAACCACCCAGTTTCCCAGTCATGTTTTTAAGCTGAATACATGAAAGCTCACTTGCTCTACACATGACCAGGGCTTTATCCAGAATCACCTCTCTCAGCAGTCTGCCCCTGACTTGATCATTACTGCTATCCCATACATATGTCTGTCCCATGTGGATGTAAAAATTAGATAGGGGTTTTTGTATGCATTAGGAGTTTGGAAGCGTTCTTCCAAATAAACGCATGTGGGTTTGTGATTTCTATGTAACAGGCAGTGGAATGCTACAAGAAGAGACAGAGGACACAGGTTCGCTACACTGATAGAAATTACATGGTGCAGCTCTGCATGGACATATGGGGCAACTATCACGAATACAATATTAGTGAGTTTAAGGAATTACCAGGATTTCATGTCCGGGTGTGGCTTACAGAACCTGTATAATAGGGAGAAGACATTTATGTTACATTTGCAGCATATATAACATATGTGAGTAAGAACAAAATAAGACACACCTGAAATTTCCTAGTGATAATCTACTGATAGATGCGGGAGCTGAAATGCAACTGTTGCAGGGAAACAAAGACAACCAGACAGTATTACTAAGCACATACTCACCAGTAGGTAATATATACACATACTGGTTTAACTAGGTTGATGTGGATGTAGCAGTTGCCCTATGCATGTGTCGAAGGACATAGTATTAATGGAGGGCACCAATAGAAGTTTCAAGACTGACGTGTATGAAACAGAAGAAATGTCACACCAGTTACATCCTCCCTGTGTGGTTAGTTCCTCATTGGTTGTAATGCAGATCCTGAAGTAGGAAACCAAACAAAGCACAAATGTGGGTATGCAACACATCCTTTAGAAAAATGCAAACCAAAACAAATCCTGTTAGTCTAGCAATTTTCTAAGTTCATGAGAGAAATATTTGTAATCTGTCCCTATTTGTGTTAAGCTTTGGACATATTTCTTGCACTAAGAGGTTGTGGTGAGTGTGTAATGTCCTAGTTAGAATTATCAGGTGGAATTTATTTTCAAGTGCATTTTTAAGGAATTGTGAGCTTCAAGGGAAGATAAATTTACTGCTGCTCATGCTAAGTCTGCTTAAAATGTGCAACTGTTTAGTTCAGCAAATGGTATCACTATTGTCGTATAGAATTTTAAAGCAGTGTTAATATAATAGCACAGCAGGTAGCATACTTGCATCTTGATGTAGAAGGCTATAGGTTCTACTTCCACAGCATGTAGATTTGTATATTTTAAGGAGATGGGGTGCTGCAGTCCTGAGTATGTCCTCCTTTGGAGGAAATACCTAGCAACTATGAACCTGTTTTCAGCTTGCCACCCATTCCCTATTGTAGTATACTAGCTTACCACTTTTGTTTAATGTAGCATGGGCAATTTATTCTTTAGGAGCAGTAGGCACTGAATTGTAGATATGATTGCATAAGATATTTACATAAGCATAATGGTTTAGACATACAATTAAAAGTATAGTATGTAGTAACATTTGATTGTTCATACAGTATGTTTAGTAGAGATAATGCTGAAGATGTACTAAAAATAAGACAAGAAAGGAAAAACTAAAAAGCACTAGCCAGATTGTCAAAGCAGGAGAATATAGACAAGTTCATGTGAGATTCATTGACATTTTAAGGGAAACTGTGAAGACTGTGCATAAAACACATATTTCTATCCAGAATTCATACCTCAGTCTCAACCTCTTAGAGCAAAAAATCTGGACAAAGATTAAAATGATGGGGGAACAAGTAGGGAAAGATTTTAAATATTGCTCTTACAAACTTAGAAAGTTGATAGAATAATAGGTTATGCATTAGCATGAAATTGCTGAAGGATGTGGACTCTTCAACTCAAATGTTTATCATTATTTAATGACTTCAATCCTCAGCTATTTGCCAGAAAAGTACACATTTTAGGAAGAACACACAAAAAATATGAGGCGAAAATCTGTTCAGTTGAGAGGTATAATGGTGCTTACTGCAGTATTAAGTTTTCTTTGCATAAACATGTACAAAAGCAAAAATCAACTAGTTTTATGTATTTATTTTTTGTTGTTGTCCAGGTTAGTATGATGCACATGCCAATCATTGGTGCAGCTGAAACACATCAGAAAATGTTTTTTTAATCCCATACCTGACACTTTTTTGTTTGTTTTGTTCAGTAACATCATTGATAGAAGATCTGCAAGATATTGACAACAAAGGTAGTAGTAGCCCATTGGATTCTTTAGGCTGTCTTATAACTTCAAAGCCAATGCATCAGACAAGAAGCGATCATTCAGATATAGTAGCAATATGATATAGTTCATTACTGATGGCAATTAGTTTTCAGAATTCTTCACGTTGTAGGTTTTGCATCATTTTAAGATGCAGATAAAATAAGTTGAACTGAGCAGTGTTAATGGTGGAAAAGCGAGGCGAAAAACTAAGGAGTCAAGATAGGGAATAGAAATACTTGTTCTGTAATAACTCTCAAAATCCATGACTACTGTGTTTGCTCGGTGTGTCGATTGCAAATCAAGAACTGATGAGTAATTTGCAATAATGAAGAGAAAAATAAGAAACGTGCACGATGAGCAAGCACTGAGTAACATATGTGCATTTTGTCTGGTTTCACCAGCAGTGCTCTTCTGAAGATCAGCCAGGCAGTCATATATTTTCTCAAAGTTATGACTAAACACATGAATGGATTTATATTTCTCGGTCCATCGTGTCTCACACAGAAGAGGTATATTTGGTGCCAATGCTCGTCGTTTTGGACTGTCATGGAAAAATAATCTTGATAACATCAGCAGCACTATGCATTTCAGGAACATCATTCAGATCACTGACTACAAGGTTTAGTCTGTGAGATGCGATGGATAAAGGCTGTTTTTGGATACTTTTCACAAATCTTTGCCTGACCACCATTCTGGATGCTTGCCATTATGGAGCAGCCGTCATAGCCAGTCTGAGTAATTTTTCCAGGTCTAGACTGCACTTTATGCATTCACTGACAATGACATTTGATACAGACTGTGCATCTCTCACAACAATGGGAACAAAATCTGCAAACTCTTCTCGAATACAATCATCATCAACAAACCAAATGCCCAGTGACAACTGCTCAATGTCTGAGATATCTGCAGTTTCATCTGCCGATACACTAAATCCAACTGCCCTGTTTGCTGCACAAATAATCTCCTTTTGAAGTATGTGTTCGTATTCTGCCAACAGCTCATTTTGCACCCTATGGGATATGTACCAAGCATTTCCTGCACCTGTTTCACTGTGCTATTTCAGTATTGTGTCACCAGCATAATACGAAAATCTAACAAGTAACAAATTTCCATCAGAGCCTTCTTTTCCACAGAGAGGAATGTCAAGGGTTGCACAGTAAATAATGGTAGATACAATTGGTTCCAAATTATTTTGGTTCTCTGCAATTTGTTTTCCTACTGCTGCATCTGGCTGTGGAATAACAGCTGTTTCTGGCTTCTGTCGTGTTAGTGTATGAGAAAAAATTACAGCATCTTCAGTAGAACCTCTGTGCCATGATGTTTGCATGTGATTTCTTGCAAGACTCATTGAAGGCATTATATTTTGTGCACACACTAGTGATGAAGCTGCCTTGCAACCCACGGTGAAGTGACTGAGGAAATAATACAAAAGTTAAGCAGAGTGGGCCTTTCAAGAGAGGAGAAAATGCAAGCCATGGTGAGTACTGAGGTAACCAACTATATCTGAATATAGTTGGTTAATAAATAATGACATGCATTTCATTTTCAGACTTCATATCATTCAGAAAATTTAATTCTAACATAAATCCTTTTATTCTAGCAACTTTCTAATGTGTCCCTAGTTTTGGGCCTTTATCCCCAACGTTATAACAGGCTTTGTCCAGATTTCTTGTGTTAACAGATTGAGAGGTATGGTGTGTATGTGTGTCTGTATGTATAAGAAGGAGGAAGCATACCCCTCAGCTGTCCAGGTTTTTGGAGAATGTCCAGATTTTTCCCATATTCCTCCTAAAAAGTATTGAAGTTGCTAAGTAATGACAGACATTTGAGTTTTAGATATAATATCCTTTAGAAAAATGCATACTAGCATAAATCCTGTTATTCTAACAATGTTCTAAGTTCATGAGAACAATATTTATAATCTGTTCTGATTTACTTTAGGCTTTGTCCAGATTTCTTGCACTTAAAGGTTGAGGTGTGTGTTAGAGAGAGTGAAATGCCCTAGAGTTAGCAGGTGGAATTTATTTTCAAGTGCATTTTCAAGGAATTGTGAGTTTCAAGGGAAGAGAGTTTTACTGCTGCTCATGCTAAGTCTGCTTAAAATGTGCAATTGTTTTGTTTAGCAAATAGTATCACTATTGTGGTATAAATTTTTAAAGCAGCACAGCAGGTAGCATACTTGCATCTTGATACAGAGGGCTGTAGGTTCTACTCCCATAACATGTAGATGTGTATTTTAAGGGGGTGTATGTCTTCCTTTGGATGAGCTGCCTAATAACTATGTACTTGTTTTCAGCTTGCCACCCATTCCCTATTGCAATATACCAGCTTACCATTTCTTTTAATATAACGTAAGCAATTTATTTTTCAAGGGCAGCAGGCAGTGAATTTGTAGATGAAACAATGAAATATAAAGTTGTTTTCTAGCAACAACCTCTTCACTGGTTTCAGATCTCTTTAATGTGGAATTATTCAGATGAGTTTTACTTCTGCAAAGATTCTGCATATTGATTGATATTGGTGAATTGTATGACAGAAGTTTGAGTAGAGTGGCCCTTTTATTGTTGAAATGTTCTGAATTGGCAGGTTGTCATTATTGGTTCATATGATTTGTTTCATTGCTTAAAGGAAAAATGTTCAGAACTATAAATTTAAAACACACTCTAACAAGTGGTGCTGTATTATACAAGGAATATAATTCAATTATTATATAGTATAATTAATAGTATAATTAATACAGTCAGGAGGGTGAATCAAATAACTTTTGCATGGTTCTAAAAATGTGTGCAAGGAGCCTATGATTTGAAAACAGCCCAAAGGTAAACTTACCCTGTCACTGGCTAGATGCATTTTCTTTGAATGCGGGTTTCAATGTTGTTTCGGTGAATGTGGCTTTCAAAGGTAGAGAAGTTTTAATGCTAAGTCTCTTTTCATTGTAAGACTATTCCTTTGTTTAGGTTTAGTAAATGTCTATCGGTGTTTGTGCTATAAAATTTGAAATAAAAGTTGTAAATGAAATCCAAATATCTGTAATCATTGTAGAAGTAAAGCATAAAACAGTATGCACACTGAGAGATTTGAACAGTGTGTATGACAAATGGGGAAAAATAGCCAAGTATTGGGACACTGGAATGGCTGCATGGGCAGGGGTGGGGCTGAGTGGGCGGGGACATCGGAGGGGTGGGACTACATGGGCGGGGCTTGAGTTTGCACCCCCCTACAAAAAATCCTGCGGGCTCCCTTGGTTGTAGCTAGTGATTTGCATGTTGTACTCAAACCTGAATGTTGCTGCTTCTAGTACACACTTGTCAGTGTAGAATTTTACTCACCCCTCCAAATGCTAACACAAGATACATGGGAGTACGTACTTTCTTTTCTAATTAGACAATTAACTGCCATACAAAAGTAATTATTGCAGTGTATTCTTCTGGCACATGAACTGTTTGTGAACTACTATACTGTAAATATTACTTTACTCACTTCTGAACGGTCTGTGTTTTTTTTGTGTTGACATTAACACAGGCTGCTCAAGACAACTGGACATATTGCAGTACTGAGTATGCCTACCTACATCCTTGGTAGAGCCTGAATACACAGGTATATTGTTCTTTTGGGTAGGGGTGCAGAAGTACAGAGAGCATTATTTATTATTGTGTGATGTTTATCTTACTGAACATACAGGGCTGCAGTGTACCTGTTAGTCTATCAAGGCAAGTAGTCTGTCTGCGTAGCTCACACCTGTGGACATATCCAGATGGTAGCCAGAGGTTAGCCTATTATTCTTTGTCTGTGCACCACACCTATCTTTTCAGCACTGGAACAATGGCATTGTCACAGTTGGTTGCTACCAGTACATGGCTACATCCTTTGATATTTCTGTGTTGTACTCCTACATAAGGGTATGCTTGTGGGACTCCTTCCAAAGCTATTTGCAGAGTGTGTAACAGCAGAAAAGCTGATATGCCTGTGTGTTTCTGCCTCTGCCAGGCCTCTGATACACTCAAGTATATGTTTGAACAGCCTCAGGGAAAGGTACATATAAGTGAGGTACACCTGTAATATATTACAGACATTAAGTTGAGACTGTGAGAGAATCAGAGCATATGTATCAATACACCTTTTCTGACGTGCAAGCAGTGTCTACTCTTACTTATTGACATTATTCATTAAGTGTAATTCCCCACTTTTCTGCCTAACATCAGTACTTTTCAGAGGAATTCAGAGGGACACAGCTAACATTTGTTTACGAATCAGGGACATCCCTGACAAGCAGTCACAGTTGGGAAGTATGGCCTCTGCCCTATTCAAATATGCCAGTGTTTATCCTGCTCTGATACTGTGTGGGGTTTGTAAAGTGCTACTGTAAAATTATTTCCTGCTAGAATGGCTGGTTCTCTTTTCACAGTCATGTCATGCAATTCCACAACTGCTGGTAAAGATCCACAGAACAAGATTTGTGTTATGGCATTCCTATTTTCCGTTTACATTCACTCATTGTAATGCATGGTATATTTATTACAGCACCAACTTGTTGTATGTCTACTGTGGCTTAGTGGTACTTCATGCAGTGTAGTGTGTCTAGGGCTCGAGACTGACAGAGGTGTTTTATTTTGCTGCTCAGCAGGACAAGGGCCCTGCCATGCAGAGTGACTAAGGCACTTTTAAGCAGTTGTAAGCGGGTTTGCTCGAGTTTGCACGAAGCTTAGCAATACTTAGCTAAGCGCACACAAGCGCAAACCTGCTCGCTAACTACTGTTTAAAAGTGCTTACTCCCGCTAACCCCCACGCTCATTTCTTTGAAAGAAAAGAAAATGGGGAGATAGGAAAGTGGTGAAAAAGGGGCAAAAAGAGGGAAAGACAGTAGGGAAAACAGCTCGGGATGTGCAGGACGGGTGTAGGGAAGGTCCATAGCTGCCCATTTCTTTAACAGCAACAGCTGTGCATATACTAATAATTTGGATGGAATTTTGAAACTTTCCACCCCTGAGAGAGGGGTGAGGACAACAAAGTATGTTGTACTGCCAATTAAATTTCAGTTTATGTGTCCAGCGGACATGTGTGCAAAATGGACAGCTATGTATATGGCGTAATTTATTTGTGGGAGCAGATTGCCCATTTTTTTTTCAGGTGAGAGTGGTTCATAGGTTCATAGGTTCTTACTAGGCTATCTGCCCTAGGGCATTTATAAGCCTAGCCAGAGTATGTTTGGCTTTCGCCACCCATTTTAAATTAATTTTGCTATGCCCTTTTTCGAGGTTAGTATACTGTGCCTCTGTCTAACAGTGACACAGAAGTGATACCCGGGATAAACCTATGATCTCCCATCCACTCATCAAGATTCCTCTTGCAGAGAGTCAATGAGGGACTCTGCCTAACCTGGACTGGGATTTTTTTCCAGAGTGAAGGGAGCCTCTAGGTTATGAATCTGTCCCTCCAGCATGTCCTATTTATTTCAGTGCTGAGGTTACAGTCTCTCGAGTGTGTAGCTCGATGGGATTTGGATTTTTTGAGGTGCAGCATGTCCTTTAATTCCGGGTTGGACATGGCTTTATACGTCAGGCACAGGTCGCCTCTGAGCAGGCGGTATGCCACTGAGTAGAGCTGGAGTTTCTTTAACCGGGCAGCATATGGCATCTGTTTGAGCCCTTTGATCCTCTTGATGAGGTACTTTTGGGGTCTTTCCAGTTGCTGCAGGTGTTTGGTAAGGTACATCCCAAAAAGGGCATTGTACTCAATTATGGGCCTGATGAGGGATGAGTAAAGAAGCACAATGACCTCCCCTAATCTAGATGTGAATCCCTTCATGATTAGGTGGGCTATATAAAATGTTTTTCTAACCACTTTGGCCACGTGGTTGTCAAATGAGAGATTGCTATCAACTTGGGTCCCCAGGTCCCTAATTACTTCTTCTGTACTTAATGGATTACCACCTATGTGGTAATTTGTGGGCACTTTGTTTTGCCAAAGGGATGACTATACACTTTTTAGCATTTAGCTTGAGGCCATGGCTCTGGCACCAGTTGTCTGTTTCTATGAGGCCCTTTTGGAGGATGCTTGTGTCGGCTGGAGAGTCAATTATGGCACCCAGTTTGCAGTCATCTGCGAACTTGGTCAGCCACAGTCCTTCTGTGTTGGCCTGTACCTCCGAGAAATATATACCGAACAAGAGAGGTCCCAGGACTGAGCCTTGTGGGATGCCACTTGTAACTGGTTTGGAGTCTGATATGGCTCCAGCAATTCTAACCATGTGGGTTCTGTCCTTGAGCCAGTTTGCAACCCATCTTGTGACACAGGGGTTTATATTTAAGCTGGTGAGCTTATCTATAATGCCCGAGTGGGGTATTGTATCGAAGGCTTTTTTGGTATGTGGGGTAGGGGAAGTAGGTATATTTGGGGAGGTAGGTTGGGGAGGTAAACAGACAAGACAAACAAGATGCATACAGGGGCGGAATATGACACATGGGGTGGGTGAACACCATTGATGGGGAAGGGTGTTTGAAAATCGCAAGCCCATGAGCCCATAGATGGCAACAGTTGAACTGCCATCCCCACCCATGGGCAGTCACCACTGCACCTTCACAGCATGGAGGGTGGCTGTGCTGGGGGCTGTGTAGGAGGGGCAGGCTCACCCATGAGTCGCGCCACTCTTGCCTTGAGCTGGCGTAGAGGATCAGCGACTGTACGCTTGATCTCCCTACGCACCACAGCCCGGACCATTTGGAGGGTGATAGGTGGCCCTCCACTGGCCACGCTTGCATGGGGGGATGAGCCCCATCCCCTGCAGTGTTTCCACCTGAAGGTGGCACAGGGCCACCGGAGGAGGAGGTCCCAGGCTGGGCACCGGACATGCTGGTGCCAGGTGCCATCGCCAGCTGAGGTGGGGGAGGAGGTTCCACTGGGACCGGCCTTCCCATATGCTCTATTTTTAGCAGGATTTAATGACAATATGGGTTAGTAACAGACAACAGCATTCCAAATTAGTTGTAACAGCATGCAGTAGTATTCCCATTAACCCAACGCACAAGAATTCCAACAGTTGAACAGCAAGCATAACACATGCATATTTAGAACAACAGTGGACATTCCAACAGCATGCAGGGTTGGTCGGTGGCAACAGGCCACCAAGATTGTGGTATGTGAACAGGGCACATGCATCAAAGTACATGCATATATTTATAAACCAATAGGACATATGTCCCAACAAAGTTTGTCAGATTACACATACCCATTTAGGTGTGGAATGCCATTATTTATGACCATAAAGTAGGGTGTAAAAGGATCACTCCATTAACAACTTATATATACTTATAACTTTACTCTACATTCCTACTGACTGCAGGTATCTATCCCCTACATGTATTATTACACTAGGCAGTGTCCATTAAATTGTGAAATGGGTTTTGATAGTTGTTTATATACCTGACCTGTATCTGACATACAAACTGTTCAAGATGCAGATGTTACTGCTACGTATTTATATATTTCATATATATTCATATATCTACATATCTGGCTGTCTTCAGGTGACATTATCAGCTACATTTAAACAGACCCCTACATTTCTAGCAGCACACTGACATTTGTGGGGAACACAATCACAAGCTACTCGTGTGCCAGATTAACCTGTACATGCTAGCCATGAGCCAACAGTTGAGGACGGTATATATGCTTAAGAGCTACTGGCATTCCCTTCATCCACTTTATATGGACCTACACAAGTGTGGATTGACAGCACTTAATTCAACTGTACTATTTCCATAATGCAAGGGTACAACAACATATTAAAGAAAGTGACACGGACACAGTCCAGGAATTATACCTTTATTAATTACATTACACACTTTTGTAGTGGCTCTCTCATTCATTTCATATTTTGGTGCATGCAGAATACTTTTATTCCAGACTTATTATACCTTTATTAATGGGTTACAACACTGTTTCACGCTCTCTCACTTATTTTATATTACAATACATGCAGAGACTTTATTCAGGACTTATTATACCTTTATTAATGGGTTGCAACGCTCTTTTTCATGCTCTCTCAATTATTTTATATAATAATACATGCAGAATAATTACTAACCTGCCTGGTGGCGCAGCCTTAGCAGCCTATCTGCATAGGCTTGCCAATTCGCAGCATGGACACCTGCAGCTGTGAAGTAAATGAAGGGATATTGAGACATACCTATCCATTATATAGACTACAATAGCATTTCTTACATACTTCATTCCATGGCTACCTACTCAGTAATGGGGCATCTTGGATGTCACAGGCCTTCTGTATCCATCGGTTCAGTTGGTCCTGCTTCCATCTCTTCAGGTCTGCATGGTGGTGACGGACCTGCTCACCAGTCCGAGGGACCCCTGTAGCACTGGTGAGATCATGAGCTAACCAGTTCCAAGCCTCCGCTTTGTACTCCGTCCCTTGAAACTGGCCCTGCAGGAGTCTTGACTCATGATAGTGGACAAGGAGCCAAACCATGTATTTTGACTCCTCGATGCCCCACCATTGCACTCAAAAGCAAGTACCCTCTCCAGTACCAGCCATTCTGACTGCAGATGGGAGCTACAACCAGTTATGGAGAGTATTCCCGCCTATGGAGCTTAAATATGCCTCATTTCCCGCACTTATTTGTGATTGGCCATTTTTGAAAATTCTCAGCTAACAGCAAACCTGCTTAGCAATGGTTAAACTTCCATTTATAAGTATATGCATGTTAACAGTGCATGTTTATGCTATGCTGTCATGGCTTAATGGTTCAGTACTTTGATTATGGTGCACAGTGTCCCAGGTTCGAGCCTTGTCATTGCTTTTTATTTTACTACTGTCCAGAGAGGCTAGGGGGTGTGGCTGTGTTTAGGCGACTTTACTCAACTTTGCTCTGCGTTGCTCCACGTTGCCCGACGTTGCCCGACGGTGCACTGGTTAGCGCTGTGCGCAGCTCCGCACAAACCTATTGCGCTAGGTAAAGCGCTGCTTAGCTATGGGCAACTATATTGCACTAGGTAAAGCACTGCTTAGCTATGGGCAACTATATTGCGCTAGGTAAAGCACTGCTTAGCTATGGGCAACTATATTGCGCTAGGTAAAGCACTGCTTAGCTATGGGCAACTATATTGTGCTAGGTAAAGTACTGCTTAGCTATGGGCAACTATATTGTGCTAGGTAAAGCACTGCTTAGCTATGGGCAACTATATTGCGCTGGGCACAAAGCTGCTTAGCTATGGGCAACTATACTGCGCTGGGTACAACGCTGCTTAGCTATGGGCAATTATATGCCAATATCCTTAATGCTGCTCACCTTCTTATATTTATATATATACATTTTGTTCACTAATACAATTTTGTTCACTAATACATAGGCCATTTCAATTCTTTTTACTAAAATTTCATTCATATATGTCAGGAATTATTTTATATACTAATTTAAAACATAAAATAGAAAGGGGAGTGGTGGGACTAGAACCGGGAATGCCTTCTCTTTGTGCGAAGGCTCTACCACTACTCTGTTGCTATTTGGCTTAATTTGCATAAACTTTTCTTATTATGTTCTTCGAAGTCGAAATTGCTAACTGTAGCTAAGCAATGGGCACACCCGCGCAAACACGCGCAAATACAGGCAGCTATATCGGGAATTATAAAAGAAAAATTAAAGGTTTACATTTTACAATTACAAAGGGGTTTAGTATGTGGGGATGTGTAGTGTTTGCTATGTGTACATTTCAGCGGACTCGCTCATTGCACTTGTCATTTTCACATTTATATAGTTGCAGGGGCATGGATATTTGGACTGCTCAGCAGTCCAACACGCCCCCTGCAGTCTTACATGCTCCATGTTAGCCTTCCAGTTGAGTCAGCGCACCCTCATGAATATGCATGGCATGCTGACGTCTTCCTGTTAGACTGCCGTTTCCGTGTAAGACTTATTTAGTCTTACACGGAGGATTACTGAATCTCCCTCAATGTTAATGAATATGTTTTATAAACATAAAAATGTGATGCACAATGTAACTGACATTGGACTATTGATAATAACATGGTTGGCAGTTTATTTATATATTCCTGTATATTCTAGCCTTGAAAGAGAAGCTTAAGGCCATTCAAAATAACTACAAAACATTATTATCATCAACAAGAAAGTACAGTTGTGTAAGTATACTTACCCTAACAATATATGTTTGAATAATCATTGCTGCAGTACCCTAAGTTATATATGTTATATCCTGCATAGGATATAACAGCTGGCCAGCTTCCAAAGCTTCAGGGCACCTTCCATATATCCATACTCTATGTTAGCTTGAGCTAAGCTGAGCTGACTATAAAGACAAGTTTGGATGCAATGTACTTCAGAACTTTCATCCTAACTGAGAGAGGGAAGCTGAGCCCTGATTGGACAAACACTTATGATAGTTAATTACTATAGGAGCATGTAATATCAGATCATTTTTGAGTGCAATGTCAAAGAAAGAGGGCATGGAAGGACTGTGGAGTGGAAATAGAACTCAAGTAAGTGAAGATGTTCAGATCAGGTGGCATGGTTATAGACGATGGCAAGGGAGTTTCTTTAAAAAAAATAAATCAGTAAAGGGAGAGGTAGGAATTAATGAGTGGGAGAGAATCAAGGTGGCTTGGAGGGTGTAAGTGATGGGATACTGAGGACTTCAAAATAGATGGCAACAAGATCAGGTGGGGGAGTTAAGATAGAGTTCTGAACAGATCAGATGAGAATGAAGGGAAGGAGCAGCATATAGTAGAAGAGATTACTGGAAGGGTAAACAGGATCAAGGATCTGCAGGAGGAATTATTAAGAACTGGAAGAAAAAACTTGTACAGACAGAAATGGAGAAGTGGAGAGGTAGGTAGAAAATGAAAAGGAATGTGAAGAAATATTTTAGTGCACTGTCTTAAAGATTCAAAGAAAATAGCAGGGGTGGTCAGAGTAGAACCAGAACAAGGTAAGAGTTACTCAGAACAGAGATGTAAGAGAAATGTGGGAAATTCAGTGAAGAATTAAATGCATTAAAGTGCCGGTTTACTTTTCTACTACATGTAAACTGCTTCACTGCCCCAGTTTTCCATCCATGCTTCCAGCACTTCTAACTAAACCTTTCTTTTATTTCACATTAAGCATCTCCTTCCTATATAATACTTCTAAATTTGGCTCCAACACTACATCGACATCCCCTGTTCATATCACTCTATGTCTTTTAGGTGTCAATGTTTTAATTGACTATGGGTCTATAGTCTATGTTACGATGTTGAAAAATGAGTTCACTGAACACTTATTTATCGACACATAAATATCGACCTATTGAAATGCTAAACTGCCATTTCAGCGAATATTTTCCCAGGGGAAAAAGTTGCTTGACCCATCATCAGGGATTTGACTTTTCCCCAATGTAGTGTGATCTTGGAGTTGGTGTATTTAGTTGGAGGGGTGTGGGGGGCACAGCCACCCACATCAGGGGGTGTGGGGGGGTGAAGACCCTCACTATGTAGGGTTTGAAAGTTTGGTTTGTTTGTGTAAGGCTGAGTGATTTTTTTTTTCCCCTGGGAAAAAATTTGCTGAAGTGGCCATTCAGCATTTGAAAAGGTCGATATTTGCGTGTTGATAAAGATGTGATTGGTGAACTCATCTTTCAACATCATAATATAGACCCTTGACTACATACCTCCTATCACTTCCTCTACTTTATTTCCATTTGGGCCATAATAACCACCTCCTACTGTTCTTGCATCTTCACAGTAGGCTCTACACTTTACCATTTACCTCTTATCCCTGTCAAACACACTAATCTCACCAGCAACCTTTTCCTTATTTCACTAGTATTCTTATTACCCTTGATTGCTCCTCCTGGAACATAATTCATCCCTACCTAGTTGTAGTCTTTCTTTTGCATCTTCCCCATCTCCCTCTCTCTCTCATGAAGTTAGTTCCTGTAGACGTATTATAGCCAATGTTTCTGTTTCGATTCTTCTTATTTTACATTCTCTCTTTATTGGATTATTTACAATCCAGTCATTCACAATAACAAAGGAATAACACTATGTGGGTAATCACATACACTACTGAGTACACAAACTTAAAGGTTTTTGCTACCATTGTCCAGCACTTAATACTGCTTGCCTCCCAAATTGAGCAAGACCTTATATATCAACCTTGGTGTAAATTTGTGACTATACATGCAGTCATCAATATTAGGCATAAAGGTAGCCAAACAAGTTCTTTGCTTTACTTGTAATGACAAATTATTCCATAAGCTGGAAACATGTTGTGTTTAGAAATCTATCCCTCTAGTGAGTCTTGTTTTTGTTCCGGTGTGGGTTTAGGTCTCTAGTGTTGGTGTTTATAAAGGTATTGATTTTTGTGGAGACATAGGAGGTCAAGTAAGATTAGGATTTTTATTACTCAACTTCTAGATGCTTTCCTTCTATACCACCACCTTCTATCCTACTCTTCCGCTGCTTAGGATCTGGACTGCAAGTATTTCTGGCTTGCCACAGGAGCACACTAACACTGCCCCCCCAAGACAAGATAGGTCAAAGTCACTGCCAGTCATCCACCTCAACAGACACTTTGGTATTACTCCCCAGCTGAACTTTTATCACCTCTACTGACTCAAAGATCTGTCTCTTCCTTAACCTTCAGGTCTTAATCCTTCTTACTGTCCCCATACCTTCAGTATGGCACCATCATAAGCCTTTTATGCATTACCCACATGTATATGGTTTGGCTCTCATGCATTTGCATTAACCACTCAAAATGATTTTCCAAAGCATACTTTGCAAAAAAATATATTATTTTATTCATACTTTAGCCACGAATAAACCAGCATTGAGCATCCCAAGCCCTTAAGTGATATACCTAAACTTCCATCTCACCTATGCTAACTATCCTTTAATGAAAGCAATAACTAATTTACCCTATAGTCCAACTGTACATGGAATATATACATATATATACCTATTATGAAATATATATCATCTCTTTGTTTATAAGATACATATATTTTCCTGCAAAAACCTAATAAAATGTTTCATTGTCCATACTCCTTGTATATGCCATTATCCCTTAGTAGGCCTAATGGATACTATATCTTTTATATAACATGTATAACAGTCTTTATGTATAAAACACATCAATCAGTTCATTCATCCATTTGGAAATCACCCCTTTATTGACCTACTGGGCCCCAGGGTCTGTAATAGAGATCCCATCCTCTTTTCTTCACAAATCAATGAACTCAAACTTCGCTCCAAGTTTGAGTTTCTTCTCCCCACCTTCTTACTCCTCATATCATTGTACCTCTTTCCACACTACCATTTCATTCTGCTCTACTTTTTTTCTACCTTTACTTTTAATCTTGATGGGCTTCACTTCCATGACTAGCTTGCCTTTATTAAACTAGTTGGTCACTAATATCAAATCTCTCACATCTGCTTGGGTTTGTATCTTTCTCTCCACAGCATCTTACTTTCTCTTCCACTCAGGTTACTTGTACAATCGCTTTCTCCTCCACCCCATTCATTTCCTTTATCATGTCATTCTCCCCTAAGTCATTTTAACTGGTTCACAGTTGTCTCTTTTTTGTTTCAGGGATCATTAATTATGAGGCCCCAGTATCCCTCTCGTCTTTCTGAAGGGATGTTATTGTCACCTTACCGATTCCTATTAATGCATAAACTGGTGACTCTGTCCATGTGCCAACTGTGGTGTCATAGCTTGCTTCAGCTGCTGACTCTGTTATACCATTACTGCTGTGAAACCATAGACTGCCACATTCCTTCACATTGTCCCTTTACTGTCTCCACTGGTGCATGCTTACCTCCAATGCAAAATACTTTATTCATCCTTACCATTTATTAGCACCCAATCATTGTTTCAACATAAAGCTTAGTTTTTCCCCTCTAGAATGGTAATAATGTGCTCTCCCCGCCACTTGATATTTATAATTTCTGACAACACCACAT
The DNA here is from genome assembly GCF_019279795.1 of Protopterus annectens. NCBI lineage: Eukaryota > Metazoa > Chordata > Ceratodontiformes > Protopteridae > Protopterus > Protopterus annectens. The sequence continues at coordinate 443,846,983 of NC_056739.1, forward strand.
TGACTCCTCCACCTCTTGTTTTTCATACCATAGCACTGTTCCTATCTCTGCTTTTCCTTTATGTTCCATTGCAGAAAAATATTCCTCCAAGTTAACTTTCCTACTTCCCATCATTAAACCTTTATTCCAGGTAGTCTGTATTAGTATCTATTGTCATTTGGTGATAATGCATCTTAATATCTGTGAACCTGCCCCATACATTTGGACCATGAATTGGTTTCCCTGTCCTGAATGCCATGTCATGTTATAGACCTAGACTGCCACATTCCTTGGCCAATACAGTGAACACATCCTCACAGATTTTTCTGCATGTCCTCCCTTCACATCTTCTGTGACCCCAATTACTTGAAAATTATCCCTCAGAATCGGTTTCCTATCTCATCTGCTTTTAAATTCTTTTTTTTTTTAATTAAAAAAAAACATTTTATTTTAAAATGCAATGCATTTGAATAAATAGTACAATAAAACATCTAAATAATAAAAATCAATACAAAAAACTATACATATAGTCCATAACAAATGTTATCTAAAAAATCACATTAAGATTACTCTAGTAAATCTTTAAGTTTCTGCCATGATGATTTCTTGTGTATGACATATGTATTTCTATTATGTAAGGCTTGTAGCTCTTTATTAAATACTTGTTTTGCTAGACATATGAAAACTGAGAAAGGGAGATAGCTCTTACTTTTCCAATTTAAAGTAATAACTTTTCTGCCAGTAGCCAGAATTAACCATAAGAGAGGCACATGTGTTTTATGAATAGGACCTGGAATTGGAACATTAAATAATAAATAATTTGATATATCACATTTGTCTCACGACAAGGCTTTAACAAAACTTCTAAACTCATTCCAAAATAAATTAACATTTTCACACTTTAGAACCATGTGTTTCTAGTCTGCTTCTAAATTTTCATTACACGTCCAACATCTCAAGTTATCTTTTATAGAAAAGAGATATTTTACTTGGCATTAAAAAACTTTTATGTAAAAACTCCAAGTAAATATTTTCCAAAAGATAGACAATGTGGAGTTGTATGCAGACTTCCAATAAAGCTTTTTATTAACCTCTGAAAAGGTTCCCTATTTATTTTTGTTGAATATTCCTAATGGGATTCATCAAAATTTATAAAGTCAGTTCTTAAGATTTTCTGCATTATAGATAAGTATGTCTTATTTTTATAAGTGATAATATTAATCTGAAAAAAATAATTCTAATTTTTTTGGGATGGGTTTAATATACATAACTAATAGAAATTGTAAACTACTATGTATAAACTCTTTTAGAGTTTGAATAATTAGCCAGTTTGTGTTATTTACATTATATTTGGCTAAAAGCTTTTCTGCAGAACTTAGCTTATTTCCATCCAAAAACTGATACCAAATTTTTAAATTATTCTTTTCAAGACTAATTATTGTATTCATATTAAAAGACTCTAAAAAACTATAGAACAAGCTACAGAAAAATCAGAAACAACAACTGTTTAAATAATTACTTTCCATTATCATTTAAAACACAAATAGGATGTGTCTAATTCCATATGTATGTTTTGCAATGCTTCATTTATCCAGACAATAATCTTTTAGTATCTAATATACCATATTAATGTTAGATGAAAAATTACATTTTATATCATTTGCCACATTTGAAACTAAAATTGATTCATGAAGACATTTCCAATTTGAGTTATATGTTGGATTAAACCAAAGAGTTACAATGTTTAAAATAGCAGATTTTATATAAAAATCAATTTTGGGGAACCCAGTACCATTTTCATCCAAGCCTTTAATGTGCCAATCATAAGATGTTCTTGTTTTTTTTTTCTTTTTTGAGGATGCCACAACAATTTTAATAATAAAGTATTTAATCTATTGATGACTTTCTTGGGGGGCAGTAATATGCATGATTGATCAATATATGATATCTTTGGAAAAATATCATTTTTATGAATATAAGTCTATCCTCCATCAAGAAGTAGTAGGTTCTGTTTCAACTTTCAATGAGATTTTAGATATTATTAGCAAGGTATTTATAGTTCAATGCTACTGTTTCTCTCCAATTTGTTTTAACATTTACCCCTAAATATTTAAGTTGTTTATATTCCCAATTAAATTCATCATATTTCTTTAACTTAGATGTTCCTTTTTTATTTATTAGCATTATTTTCTTTTTACTATGATTACATTTTAATCTGGAAATTTTCTCAAAGTAATTTATTGACTTAACAACACCCTCTATTGAAGATTCAGTGTTACTAGTAGTTAATAAAACATCAACCACAAATAACTGGATTTTAGAGTTATACGTTTCATTGATTGAAAAACCTTTTATTTCCTTATTGTTTCTAATAAATGTGTTGAAAAGTTCTATATATATATAAAGCAAAGAGTAATGACATTAGTGGGCATCATTGTTTTGTTTCTCTTGATACTTTAAATGAACAGAAAAGAAAAGAATAAATTTTAACAACGGAAAAAGTGTTATTATATAATTTCATTATTAAATCTATAAAGTCTAATGAAAAATTGTAAGTCTTTAAAGTTTTTTGTAAATATAACCAATTTATTATATCAAATGCCTTATCAATGTCTAAAGATAGAATTGGTAACTCTCTTTTATTATTATTAGTGAAACCTGTGAAAGAAATAAGTCTAATGGTATTATCATGCACTTTTCTTCTTAATATGAATCTAGTTTGGTCATTACTATTGAAACTTGGTAATATATTATTTAATCTTTTAGTTATAATAGCCATGAAAATTTTATTGTCAACATTTAATAATGAAATAGGTTGACACAAAGAGCATAACTTAGGGTCGTTATCTTGTTTTAAAATTGGGGAGATCAAATAATATTTCCAAGAAGGCAGACTATTTAATGAGCTTTTCTTCACCAAATTTTATTATATTTATAAGAGTTATTAGTACATTATCTGAGATTATTTTATATAACTCTGGTATTAAATCATCTAAACCAGGAGCTTTGCTATTTTAAAAAAAAAAATTTTTTAGTTCAATAATAGTGATAGATTTGTCTAATATATCATTTTGTTCTTTTGTAAATTTATGTACGATATGTTTTTTTGAGAAATTACCAGTATTATCAGTATTATCTAATATTAAATCCTTATTATTCATTTTGTCATAATGCTCTTTGAATACTTCCAAAATATCTTTTAAATTAGTTAAATTTTAGACATTTTATTTACTAAATATGTATTTTTTTTTTCAAAATGATTAATATTATTTAGCATGTTTGGTCTTATTGCTATTATATGGTAAATTTTATAATTTACTGTGTAAGTTTGCAGCTTGAGCTTCTCTAAGTTTATTGCAATCTTATGATTTAATATTTCCATGTATTTTTTATTTAATGTTTTTAATTTTCTGCCCATATCTTTATCACAGAGTTTTAACTTTAATTTTAAGTTATCACTCTTTATTTGAAGTACCTTAAATTCATTATCCCATTTCTTTCTTTACAATAAGCACCAACTGTACCATACATGTACGTTTTCAACACATCTCACAGGATAAAATTAGAAACTTCACCATTGTTATTAACATCTATAACAAATTCTAATTCCGTTAGAAACCTTTCTTTAAATCTTTTTGATTATATATGCTGGTATTCTTTAACAGTGTATTAGTTCACTCGGTTTTAATTTAATTTTAAAAGTAATGGCTTTGTGGTGAGACAAAGGACAGGATTTTATTGATACATCTTCTTCTACTTTTGAGTATAGTCCACTAGAAGTTAATATTTTATCAATATTCATTTGGGTGGCAAATCTGTGAGAATAACGGGTATAATCTAGAATATTTGCCAGTTTTAAATGATTAATATCTCTTAAGATCCATCATATTAGTAAAATTACTTGGCTGTTTAGCAGTAGCAGCAATTTTGGGTTTCTTATCATTAGAAGTGTTCTTTTCTGTAAGTATAGAATTAAAATACCCTGCCATTATAATTTCACCTCTTGCATGCAAAATTACAAGATCTAAATACTTTTTTGCTACTTTGGAATCAATAACAAAACTAAACATTTTTAACTGTTTCAAGTACAACTAATGCCATCATACCATTCTTATCAGTATAAAAATCAATCACTTTAGGTATAATTAATGCTTTCTTCCATAATATCAAAGTTCCTCTCATTTTGGTATTATAATGTCAGTCAACCAAAATTTAATAATGTTTACATGTTAACTTTTCAATATCTTTCTTTATTAAATGTGTTTCTTGTCGGAACACTATATCAGCTCTGTTGAATTTAAGATATTTAAACAAGATACCTCTCTTCATTGGACTACTTAGTCCATTTATTTTTAGTGAAATACATTTAAACACTGTCATTTCTAAACTTAGTCAAGTCTAGCAAAATTAAATAATGTTTTTCTAAAATCAGACAGAAACTGAATTTAGACTCCTTTGCTATGGACAAATAATAAAAATTACTTACTATCAATATAACAAAACTATTTACAACCCCTAACATAGAATGCAACTTTCCTGATTTGATGATATAATCATTCAAATCACCCTCTATCAACTTTGCAAAATCTCTGTCCACAATTCTGCCTAACCTTTAATGCAAACTAAATGTTTCAGTACTTTATATCATTGCATAAAACATTCTACTAATATCTATTTGTAATGATTTATTTAATAACCAATGGGATAACTTTGCTTATCTATATTAAGTCTAAATAGTGACATCTTTCCTAATAATTCTATGTAAAATGAACTAAACTATAACATAATTAGCAATATGTATCCTTATAAACAATAGTACTATTAAAACATGTTTTAATACTACTTTAATAGTATAATATTCTCAGTACTAGTCTTATACAACTTAAGTTAACAAATATTATAATATTTAAAACTACATACCCTTTAATAAAACCTTTTCGAGCAATAATATGGATGATTGATAGAAACATTTGAGTAGAAGAATAATCTTACTAATAAACCTCACAAAAATTAAACACTCAAATGTACAGTATTACCAAATTAGTTTATATTACAGTTTAGATCCAATGGGTGATTACTCTTTATATTAAGAGCTATTGTTATTTAAGCCTTACTTGACAAAAATTAGAGAAAATGTTGAGAAGATCTATAAGTCAGTGGATAAAAGAGATTTGGTCTAAACTTAACAAATAGTATTATGAAAATGTTTTTTCCTATATTTCTAGCATAAACTTGATGTGCTCTTAATAAATGATACATGCATCTCCATTGCTTATATTATAGGTTAACTAATATAATAATACTACTCCTAAGAAATTAATTGGCTACTCTTCATAACAGTATTTAATGTATATTATGGAGGGTTTAGATAATATGAGTAATATATGGAGGAAAAAACTACATAAGAATGGCCTTTTGTCTAACTCTGAAACAATAAATCCCTTAAATGTACCAGTATCATCTATAAACAGGTTCACACAATGTTAGGACACTCATGAACAATGATATTGGCAGTCTATAATCCATTAATACAAACCAATCTGACTAGTATAAGGTAAATCCTGCCTAATGTATTCAATGGATGTCTTTAATAAGGTATCTATAGCTCAGGCTAATGATCAAGTACTATACCTTGCCTTCCTTGATTTAGTTAAGACACTTTAAACCTTGTCCTACAAAAATATTTTCAAGAAACTCACCCACTCAAATTTTAACCCCGCCCCCTGCACCTTGTTGGAAGGCTAACTAGCTCATAGACACAATGCAAATAGTCAGGATCAGTGGCATACTTTTCTTAAAAGGCTTGTCAACAGTGACAACTTGCAGGGTTTCAGATTATATTTACCATATTTTGATATGTATTTCATTAATATCCATGCTGATGTAAGTATTTCTTATTATTTATGTTTGTAGAGAGAATCTCCTTCTCACATCTCTCTTTCTTTCTCTCTCCTTCAGTGTTAATATTGAATAGTTAAAGAGCAAACATCTTAGTGCACACATGTTGAAGTAAGATTATACTCTGCAAATTGTTGTACTATAGTATTATAATTACAACTAATACTTTAACGCATTTGCATATGTTTATTGTGATAATATAATTCACTTAACACTTTATATGCAAACGCAAAGTTTATATTAAGCAAGCAGTTGAAAATTGCATTCATTCAATATAAAGAGAATAAAAGGGAGGATTATGCTCATTAATCACTTCTTCCTATCAGTTTTCTCTAGACATGTGTTTTGGTACATTTAGAATATAGTACCCATAGCTGCATTAGATATCATAGTTATAATCTTGTTAGAAAAACTCAACTGCTGCTAGCACTAAAACCAGTATTAATTATAATTTAATCATATGAATGCCATTGACAAAAATGCATATATTATATATATTCTTTGCCTTTTAATGCAGTTACTTATGCTTGTATTAATTAGTGTACTCCATTGGGAGTTGTAGCTTAGCTGCTTGCGAGCTGACTCAGTTGCATAATTCTGTCCTTAGTTTTAAGTAATGCACAATATTTAACTATTAAATGTCAGTGAATCTTTTTCAGCACTACTTTGCTTAAAAAAATTACTTCAATCAGAGAAATGTCCTATAAACCATTAGAAGTATATTCATCATCCGTAAAGCCAGTGCTTGTTTTCCTCCATTGTAGTATTCCATTTATGTACTTTCAGCTAAGTTCAAAGGTCATTCAAACACTGTGGTCTTTGCATACTTGCAGTTCTCCTCTACCAGAAGAAGACAGCTTGCAGATTCAATCCACCTCTTCAACTGAGATAAAATTTAAATTTACAAGGTGTGAAACTATTTTCATTACAAAAATGGATTCAGAACATGTTCATGATCTCTAAAACACAAGTTAAACCATTATCAGCACTGTGAAATGATTATGAGACTCAAAATGAAAACTGTAGTTAATACAGTAATACTGCATTCATTTATGATCTGTTATTTAGATATATGTATATATATATATATATATATATATATATATATATATATATATATATATATATATATATATATATATTAACACATTAAATAGAAAAAAATAAACATACTATTTTTGAGACATTAGTTGCAGATAAAAGCTTCTCAGGAGAAGATGAAAGGTTTACTTTTAAACCAAAAACACTCCTCTCCTCCTCCAGACACACATTCTCTCCCCAATTATAGCACAACTACCGCCCTCCTACATTTCACTAATACTGTAAAAACACATAGAAATGATGTAAGGCCAGTATTTGTTGTCCTTCGTGACCTTTCCAAAGCCTTCAGCACAGTCTCACACCCCATCTTCCTACAAAACTCTCAGCTCTAGGATTTGATGGAAGCTCTCCCACATGGTATAACAGCTATCTTGCTAACAGATAACAGGTCATAAAATGGCAGAAAGACATCCTTCCTTTCCTGTTAGTCTCCACAGGCATTCCCCAAGGGTCCATTCTTGGTCCCATTCTTTTCAATGTTTTCATTAATAACCACCCAGATGCCTCCAAATCAGTCAAAATAATTCAGTACACAGATAACTTTAACATCATATGTAGCACCCAAAAGTTTAACAACCTGCAACAAACCACTCTGGAATTTTTCTAATCCATTTAAGCCTGGATAACCAACTCTCAACTTTTTTAACACCCCTGGAAAAAAAAGAAAACTTATTTTCCTTACTCCAAGACACCCATCAGTCCAGAAACCCCCCTTTAATATTCTGTCAGCAAATAACACTAAAATTGAAATTGTCCCAGATACTACGCTGCTTGACATCTATATTGTAAATAGCTTAAAAATTTGACTACCACATCCAACATACAGTAAAGAAAACTCACCAAAATTTGGGTTTCATGTACAGAGTCAAAAATTTCCTCACTGACCAAATCAGAAAAAAAAATTCTCTACCATACTACTCCCAAAACTTCTCTACTCTGCCCCTATTTTCACTAACTTACAAGTCTCTCAGCTCTGAGAGTTTGAACACTGCTATCACAAAGTAGCAAAGTTTGCAATAAATCACCAACAAACGTCACACCACTGCTTAACATTCAAAGAACTAAACCTGCTTGAACTACCTATTGCTATTTTACTCCCAACATGTGACTACTTATGACCTCATCTATAAATCTACAAACTGTCCATCTCTGTCTACTCTAATCCAGACATACAAACCAAACATACCTTTTTGCTTAACCTAAATGCTGCTCCTCCACAAATCCAGCAATACACCTGGTGACAGTCTGTTCTCAAACTATGTCACCAAGCATGGAATACCATACCGCTCTCTAAAACTAAAACATTCCAGACATTTTAAAAAGAAATGAAAAGTCACACCTGCAGAATCTGTGGCTCCACCCCTGCACCAGCCCTGGATAAGTGCCCCAAGACTAAACTATAATTTCGCTTTTCTTTCTACTTTCCAGCTACGTCTATCTTATCTCTTTCTTACAACCTTTCTTTTCTGTACTCTCACCCACTTACCATAACTGAATACTCTCCCTTTCTACTTTCCAATTCATGTCAACTTTCTTGCATTCACCTGTACAATCTTCTTTTTCCTAAGTTCTCTTCCTTTGCAGTTTCAACCACTTCTCTTCCTTCACTTTCCTCTTTGATCAGTCTTTAGTCTACTTCATCATCCGCTGACTATTAAATAAAAAAATAAAGTATAAAAGGACGCTGCTTTTATGCATCTTTGTGTATTTTATAACTTTATTATAAAACTGATTATTAAAGTATGCTATGCTACTGGCTCACTGAAATTTTTATCTGTTTACTGAATTATGCTCATGGTTTTCCTTTCCTCAAAACAGTAATCTTTCTGTGCCTCATCATACTAACTGCAATGACTCTATTATTATGCAGACTTTTCAAAATACTCTTGAATGACTTTTCTGTACAATTTATAAACTTTTACAAAATGCATTTATTCACTAGACTATGTATACACTTGTAAAATGCTGTTTTCTACACTGTGTATAATTCTATAATGTTTAGCATCTGAAGCTTTGCTCCCCAGGCCTCCACTGAAAAGGAGAATCTGTTTCCAGTCAGATTTTCACAGTCAATAAATAAATTACTGGGCCATAGTGATCTTATCACAACAACCAGTGAAGAACATGCAGTTACCAAAGGACAAGTCAGAGGCCAGATGGCTGAGGAAAAGACGTAGGCAGTGGGATGGAGTTCTTCTGATGTTGAGAATGTTGGCTGCATAGACTGTCTACTAGAATAACGATCCTCAATGTTAACAAAAAATTATATGGTGACATCATCAGACTGGACTTAACATTCAAAATAATAGACACTGTAGATGGCATATTCAGTTTCTAGCCAAATATCCAGTAGGTCAGTGACATGGCAATGTGTTATCCATACACATGTAATGGTGGCAGCATAGTAGCTACTGGGTGGCACATATCTGATGTAAGATGGACCAAAGGAATTCTTGATTGACCTCAGAGATGCAATTCTTACTTTAGCTGGATAGTGATTGAATAAATGAATGGCAGTGGTCATAATAAAATTCCCCTATTTCTTCTTAATGCTATCACCTCACAGCAGTAGGTTCTCTGGTTCGATTCTCAGCTGGGGTGCCTTCTGTGTGGAGTTTGCATGTTCTCCCTGCATTTGCGTGGGTTTCCTCCGGGTACTCCGGTTTCCTCCCACATTCTAAAGACATGCTTCTGGAGCATTTCTCCCCGGGCCTCCGCTGAAAACAGGATCTGTGGAACCTAGTCGGACTTTCCCGGTCAACAAATGTTAAATAAATAAATACATAAATATTTCCTCTCATTCCTCTCATTATTTATGACCATGGTTGTTAGTGATGTTAATATAAATAAATGTAGTAATGAAAAAAATGAATGGGGTAGTGTCACAATATTTGGTAATCAGGCAGAGTAAAAGCATCTCTGTGGGATGTACAATGCATGGATTACTGAATATTGATTGCAAAATGTTATTAAAATATGAAATATCTTCCATATCTGCATTAAACAAAAGGTGTAGCATGATATAGTCATGATAGGGGTGGCCTAGGCAAGCAGTGCATGCCTGTTAGAAAACGATACAAAGCACACACACTTGTTGAATGACTAGCAGCATGTATGACCACAAAGCACACACTCTTGTTGAATGACTGGCAGCATGAATGACCTTTTCAGTGCAAAACCTTGAAAATGACTTGCATTGTTGTATTTCTGAATTTGTGGTATTTGATGTCTTTTATTTAAAATTTACTGTAAAGAGATTTTCTGCTTTGTTATTTCAAAGGGAGCTATATAAATCCTGCAGGAGATGCGAGTAGCGATTCCCAAATGTTAAATATCATGCAGATGGGTACATCATAGATTCATGTAGTCATAGTCTCTCAGTGTTTCATATATATATTCTTGTGAAAGAGGGGGCAGCATTTGCTACTTTGATGCTTTTTATCATAATGATATTAAAAAGGTTGCATCCCAAAGGGTTATCCTAGTGTTCCTTCTGTACTAAATGCCATGGTACACAGGCCTGCAGAGTCAGAGTTAAAAATAACTTGCCAAAAAGTAAATGTTATTGATTGACATGCACAACCATCTGTCATGTCATGCTACTCAGATGTGAAGCAGCAAAGCAAATGCATGCAGCTCTGTATGGACTGATTTACATTTATACCACTTGAAAACTATTGAAAAATATATTGAATAGTTGAATAGTATGACCCCAAGGCAATTTTAATCTTTGTTAAATTCAAATGAAGAACAAATGCTTCCGTCAAGAAAGGGCAGCTATTTATGTACATATACATAGTAAATAACATTATTTGTAATAGGATAATGTTGTGCTGGGTGATTTAATGGTATAGTTTGTTAGAAACCTGCTTAATACTTTAATAATTTATATCCAGTAATGTGGTACAATGCCTTTTAAAAACAAAGGATGCCTTATACCTAACTTTGTTACTCTACACTAAAGACACACTTCAGTACTCTTGTCTGAGCCTTGAAGAACTGCGTATTTTCAGAATTTTTGTTCCTGCTATAACAGAGGTAATACTAAGGCCACTAAATTAAAAAAAAATCCCAGTATAATGTTCCAGCCTTTGTTGAAGAGCTGCAAATGTGTTGTTTGTATGTGACACATGAAACTTCCAGAGATTGCCTGCTAGAGTTGCTTTCTTGTATTCTGGTGTCTTACCAGATGTATAGCATTTGATGTAATTGTGATAGCACTGTCAGTCATCTCAAAATCCTATACAGATTATAGATGAAAGAGAGGCCAAATGTCAGTGATCTCTTAAGAATGATCATAACAGGGACTATGAAAGGAAAATCTATCAATGATAACGCTTGCAAGTATCCTTGCCTTAAGGTTCTCTTGCCAGAATAAGCAGATTTCCGAAAGAATTGTCAATGATATCTATAGTATTTGGATGTGATAAATGTAAGCAAATAGTAACCAACCTGAATTATTTTTCAGACAAGCCTATTTCATTTTCAAGAAACACTTCAAACTTGGAATGTCCATAAGTTTATAGGTTGGTGCTCAGTTGCCTGAGTTTTAAGTGTTTACTCCCAGTATTGGGATTTATTTTCAGATTTTCCCATTTTTGCCAGGTTTTGGCATTCTGCTTTGTGGAGAACTATATTGCATACTGCATGTTTTATTTAATGGTTTGTGCTTGTTCACATTCTGCATTCATCTAATGAGCTTCAGTCACTTTCACTAGAACACTAACAGTGGACTAGGGTGGCCATATGCATGTTACCCACTCAGTAAATATAAGTGGAAGAACTGAAATAATTCCTTGTAAAATCCAAAAATGACATTTTGTGGTAAATATATAATATAAAATCAAGTCACTGGATGTTGCAGAATGTCACTTTCACTTCATTTTATAAACCATGCCAATACCTAATTTGTGCTTTAACATCCATGCTGATTATAATTTCCGTAGACTTTTGTTTGTTTTCCTTGATACCCTACTTAGTTATTTGTCTCTTTCATTTGCAGTTATTCATGCTTGCACTTTCAGTATTAGTCCCTGGCAAAGCCTTAAATTGTTCCGTATGCATCAGTATTCTGCCTTGGTTAACCAAGACAAATAAATAAATCAGTAAATACTATATTTTGTTTCTACCTACATCACACATATACAGCTTGTCCATAATATCCGAAACTTATATGTATGCTAAAAACAGACAATATAAAATTAAAGATAAGAGAATAAAAGAGATCTCATGGTGCTTCAGGAGGATGATTTTCATCAGCAGTTGGTCAATCTTTAAATTGATTTTAATATTAACTTGATACACTTTGCTTAAGCTTGTGGTATAAAATTTATTAAAGTAGTCCTTGATAAATGTAATCTGAAGTTTATTAAAAAAATTGAAACCAGGGAAAATGTGATGAAGGTTGCACTTGGGATGGGTGGCAGCATAGATATGGACTTGACTGAACAAAATGTCTACATGATAAAGAATGATTCTAAAAATGGTGTTAGGGACATTGAAACTGTAGTTGGTGAATAAGTTAATCCACACCAAGCAGTTGATTGCTACTAAAGATCACAATGTAACAGAGGTAAAAAGACATTTAAGAGAAATTTGAGACAAAAGAACAGATTCTAAAAGAACTGCTCTTGTTGTAAGTGACTTACTTTAGTGTAAGAACTGTTCTATAAACAGGCTTACACTGTGGCCCAGATTTCAAAGGGCATGCTGTCAGTGTAAGTGGTCACTTAAACTAAAAGCATGTCTTTTGGAATTGGACCCAAATTATTGGAACTATATGATGAGATTGTTAATGATGACCAATGACTCATATTTATGTAAGGCAAGGAATATCTCTCAACTTCTCGGTGCAAGAAATCTGAACAAAGCCAAAAGTAATGGGGAAACACAAGCCCAAAAATAGGGACAGATTTTAAATATTGCTCCTATAAACTAAAAAATGCTTAGAATAGCAGGTTTTATATTATTATGTATTTTCTGAAAGATATGAAGTCTGAAACTCAAATATCTGTCATTTAAGAACTTCAATCCTCTATGATTTGCCAGAAAACCACAAATTTTATGAGGAATAGACCAACAATATGAGGCAAAAATCTGGACATTCTGCAAAAATCTAGACAGTTTAGAGATATGGATGAAAAAATTCGCAAGTGATGTGAGTATCTGAAATAGAGGAAGGATTGCATTGTTGAAACATTGTAAAAATGAAAATAGAAGGGACTGTATATAAAACAGTCAATGGGAAGTGTGAGAGTGTTCAAATTGCCTTTCACTTTAGTTTTAAAATGTATGGGAAAACTTGGAAAATTTTAGTACAGTTTAAGGCATGGTATGAGAAGGAGCAGGCACAATGTCAAATCTGAAGGCCAGGGATCAAGATGTTGGTGGAAGGCCATATTGTAAATTGTTAATTTTAACTTTTCTGAAGATGCATTAATGCAAGAATCACAGATCTTGATGGAAGGCCATATTGCAAATTGTTAATTTTAACTTTTCTGAAGACGCAGTAATGCAAGATTCATAGTTCTTGAGCAAATTAAATGCAGTTTGGAACAAACTAAGTTGTCTCGGTCCCTCGAGTAAGGGGGTAAAGGGGTGTGGGGAGGGTATAGTGGTAGAATGGAAGGTAAGGATTGCAGTTGGTTAGGATAGTGGGTTTGTGGTAGTGAAAGGGTTAAGGAGAGAGGGAGATGTAAAAGGAAGTGAGGTAGGAGTAGGTGGGACTTCTGACAGTACTAAGGGTTTGGGATTAAAGGAAGTAGGCACATTTGGCGTGAGTTGGTGGCTCTCCCACCCTCCTCTTTTATATATGGATGGAAGATGTGGGCAATATGAAGCGGAGAAGAGGGACAGGATTGTCCTCTTCTCTTCCCCCTCTAAAGAATGTGGCTATTGGTTTATGGTTTGGTATGGTGGTGAGGTGAGTAGGTATGCTGCCTCTTTATGTGGGTGAGTAGGTATGCTGCCCCAGTGGAGAAGGTATCAGGGTGAGTTGGTACACTGCCTTGAGGTAAAGTTCATCCAGGGTGAGTGGTGATGCTGCCTGGAGATCATCGTTGCTGAGGAAGATAATTAATGTTGTTTTTTGTGTACATAGTTCATTGTATAATACAGTTTAATAAAAGGTCATCAAATGTCTTTATGTGTGTGGTGTGATTATTTAAAGGGGGGACGGGACAAATAATACAGATGTAGGAATATACAGTGTAAATTAACCTACTCAGTGGTATTGAAAACATTTATTGCAAGTGATGAACAATTTTTTTACAGCTTCACAGTTTTTAATGGACTGGCTTAGTATCTTACCAAGGAACTTTGATTCAGTTAGTTAAGTGTCTAGATGATCAACATTTAAGTCATACTCCCAATTGTATGATGATGAAAACCTGCCTCAAAGTGATGAATTTTGATTATGGTGGTCGTGGTCGCATAGTTTTGTTTCACAGCAAGAACAATCCATTGGGTTGAGAAAGTGACTTTGCCTAATAATATTGGTAAGTAAGTATAAAGAGGAACTTGATATATTTTGATTTTTGAATGTGAATTGTATGATGCTATAGTATAGGCAGTGATGAGATTCCATGCTGAATTAGTATATATTTTTGATGATTATAGTCCTCTACATTTGTGTCATCTGTGAGATATAATATTGTCAATAGGGAAGAGCTTCACTCTTTAATTTGTTAATGTCAAGTTTCAACTTTTTGTGAAATATTTTAGTGGTTTATTTTATTCTATTATGATTTGTTTTCTGCAATGCTTTCTACTTTCTGTTATTAATATCTTTATGAACAGCTTTAAATTCTGAGGTCATTTATAAATGTAATTAGTTAATTTAAGTTCACAGCAGAAAACTGTTCCTTTGTTATATACTAAAGTAAATAATGAGGAGGACTTTCATTTGTAAATTTAAGTGTGCACTTAGAAGAACAGTTCTTTTTATGTTAGAATGCTTTCAGGTTGAATATTTTGCTAAAATGTGTTTCTGCTTATTAAGGCTTTATGATTATTATATATGTAATTTATATATACTGTGATATATTTTTATTTCAGAGCCTATGTCCACAATCAACTCTAAACGTTGTGGAATACAATGATAAATCTTTTAAGAAGAATGGAATTCTTTGGTGGATTATATTATCATATTATAGAGCATTAGATGTATTATGTGAAAACATGGCGAAAACATGGCCCTTTGCTATATGAGACTGTCTTTCTCTAAAATTAACATTTTATTACGATATTGAGAGATTGTGGTGACAGATTTTTTTTTTTTACTTGGTTAAAAATGGGATGGATTTTAGATTGGTGCCAGGAGTCCAATAGGAAGTTTTGTGTTTGTCTGAAGAGATAACTGAGGCAGTCAACAGTTTGGTGACCATAACTAATATGATGCATGTTTTTTCAAGGAAGTGTGATATGTTTTGGCTCATATGAATTTTTGTAATATGCTCTAGTTTACTTGAGGTTTCCATATTCTGTATCAGAGGAGTGCATAGTTAAGAGAATTTTAATAGAATTCATGCGTACAATGTCCCTGATATATGCTCAGATCAGAACAATATTCCCCAGTTCAATGGGGGTTCAGGCTCCTAGGCGGTGAGATATTATGCTGCAGTACATTTGGCTGAGAACAGATGGTTGAAGTGACATTCAACAACACAGACATATGGCTGCTGCAGATTCCTGTGAGCAAAGAGAAGCATGCAGCACCATACCCACATCTTTAATACCCAAGTGCACAGGGGGGAAATAATGTACTTGGCCCCCAAGGCACCAATAGATAGCAGGCAGAATGTCAAGCATCAGCAAAAGGCTTCCCAGTGGGCATGTCAGTGGCAGCAAGAATGTGATGCACAATGGGCAGTGCTTTTATTATTGTTGTGGGTGGATCATTATTCCCCCTCACAGTGTCTAGGCAACGTTACCTAAAAACACATACTGGAGCATGTGTCTGAACGACTACAGTAGCATACAGGATGCTCTGCATGCTATAACACACTTCTACATAAGCTTGTACTGTACACCAAGCACAACACTCATTGCTTCCCCTGCCCACATGCCCTTGATTATTGAAGTTGTGGGCATATTGCTGCATGCTTCTATTTGCCCACATTGGGATTTGCAGCAGCCATATGTCTCTACAGCTAAATTTTACTTCAGCCGTGTGTCCTCAACCAAATGTAGTGCAAGGAAATGTCTCGCCACCTAGAAGCCTGATCTCATTCAATGGTTTATCTTCACGCAATTAGTCTCCTACCACAGGGGCAGGACTAGAGTGCTATATTTAAGCTGCAGGTGAAGTGGAGAAGTGAGAGGGGCTTAATTTATCTCTTATAGCATAGGGGGGTGTGGAGCACCCATAACTTGATGGAGAAATGGTTAAATTTATCTATTAGCAAACAACAATGTTAGACCACTGGTGCACGATGCTTTGCAGACATCATATAATAAGGAAATGTGATAGGAACAGGTGCTTAAGATGCGGAAGAGCAAGGGTGGGAGTCCTTCCTTCACATGTTTTGGGAGTTTGAAAGAGCACAAACCAGATGGAGATTAGCTGATATGACAATATTATTAGTCTTTTCTAAACAAGCAGATTGGTCATGGGAACTTTTCCATTTAGGTTTACAGGGCATTCCTCACTCATGAAATAGACAACAAAAACAGACATTACTTGTAATATCCTTATTGGATTAGCCAGAGAATGGAAAACATCCATGCAAAAACCTGTGATCACATTAGAGCCATTGATGGATATCCTGCTTAGGAAAGTGCTTAGGTAATTTACATTGGATCTGCAACAAAAGGTTGCAGAAGGCTGGAAAAAGATTCTCAAATGTTTTTTAATATTTACCTAGAATGTAGGTCTGTGTAGCTGCACTAGGGGAGTACTCTAGTACATAATACTGCAATGTGTGATGTCTGCCTATGCAGTTCGTAGACATTTTCGTTGATCAAAATAAGGGTTTTCCAAATGTGTTACAAATCATTTAAACTATCTAGAAGTTGGATGGTTGACAAATATTTTGATTGAAAATTGTCTCTGCATCAGCTATCTATAAAAGTATCAAAACAAAGAAAACATTTGCATAATGTATATTTTGGATATAAAATACACCCTCCAACAATTACATATCCTGTATCAACTCTGAAATATTATGGAAAGGAACCATTTTGCATCAAAACAAATACAACTTATTTTAACAGGTAGCCCTTTTTTTCTAAGTGAAGTAATGCCCTCCAGGGAGGGCATTATTGGAGAATAACAGACCTTTCAAAGATGCTACTTCAGGCCTTACTCCATCAGGCATTATTTCTTTCTTAATGCACTGAATCTATGTTGCATACACAGTTAACCATAACCACCCATCATCGCTTAACTACGATAAAATGAAATTAAGCTAGCTGCTTTCCAATGCAGAACCCCCAGCTAACACATTTTTATTAAGTACATTTTAAATCTATTGCTGCTTAAATAAAATAAATTCTAACATTTGTAATGTATTCATCTTGTGCTGCATATACAAGAAACTTTCTTTCTTCCCCTGTGATCATGTTGCTATGATGAAGTTACAGGAAGCAAATTGTTTTGAGACCCAGACTAACCACCCTTTATTATGTACACCTTAAATATTTGACTATGATCTATTCAAAGAAGTTCTGTGCATTATAAAGTTCTAGCTTGTTTCACGTACACAGTGCTACGCATGCTTGTTTAGCTATAATCAAATGGCAGGAAATCTACTTCCAGACACAGGCTAACTCCCGCATCTTTGAATTAGGTACACCTTTGATACTTTGGAATGATGACATGAAATAAAGCCTGCCATTAATAATATATGCAGGTCATCTCTCAGCTATAGCCCCTCTACCTTATCTTTGAACGTGACTATATTAGTGGTCTGTTGTAAACATAATCCTTTTTCCTTCCCTTTACAAAGGAGCAAAGCACTTGCATTAAAAAGATGCAGTACCTGATTCCACAATATTAAATTATCCCTTAGGCCTGGATCAGCCTTCACAAAACTGCTGCTAGTTTGCTATGAATAACAGTGATATGCACAGTAGCACATGGCACATCTAAAGTACATTGCAGGCTACTGTATGTCTAGAACAAGAAACAGGTCTGTAATGTTGATGGTTTGAATAGCTAACCTAAACTTCAGTATGTTTTTGGATCTATCTTAAATACAGGGTGAATTATTCATTTCGTTGTTGGCTAGACTTACTTAGGCCCTTGGGCCGATAGCCTGGTACCTACCTATGAACCTATAAACAGGTTACCCTAAAAAATTTCAGAACTGATAGTTTTAAGGCTTTGCTAGGATCTCTTAGTCAGGATTCAAATAAATCAGACTTAAAATGTCCATGCATACTTGGTGTGTGCTGAGTTACACCATTGGTGAATGTCCTTGCAGCAGATAAATACTGATGTGCTCTGCTGCCATATACATGAATGTACTTTATTTAATTACTGAGGCTTTTGGAAATATCCAGCGAGACAAAACCCATAATGGTGAAGGATCTGGGGAAAAAAGCTTGAGCGAATTAAATGTAGATATTATAAGCAGTAAAATAACACATTTTCCTTAGCAGATCAGACTGGCAAACTGTAGAAAAGGGCAGTTAAATTCTTTGTCTAAGATGTGAAAGAGATGCTTACAAATTTGTCACTTGTAAGCATCATAATAAAACTTAATGTACAATGAGAGAGTATGGACTGCTTGCACTAGTGAACTGGAAGCATAAGAACCAGTCTGTTAAGAAGACTTTATAATATATTCATATAGATAGATATAGATATATTTATTTTATAAGATAGCTTTTTTATAAAATATATGGATAGATATATATTTATTATATAAGATACCTTTCTTTACTTCAGATGGGTATTACTGGTGGACAGGGCATTAAACACCCCTCCAGTATCATTATTTTAAGCTTACACACTTGGGATAAGAGAATCCATGCAAAAGGGACAGTGAAACATTTAGGTCAGCTCTGATAGAGATTAGGACAATGTTTTATCATTTAGTATTCTTGTGTCAGAAACAAGACTACAGCTGCTTTCTCTTTTTTTTTCTGGCCAGTTTATATATCCTGTTTTACATCCTTGGACTAGTTTGGGCACTCTGTATTGGAATACAGCTCATTTTATTAATATGTTGTGCATCTTCAATGGTTGACTTTACCCCACAGAGTACCAGCAATAACTAACATGGAGATCTAGTGTGCAATACAGAAATATCATAGTTTGGAAGAATAATGCATTAGTGCTGAAGATGTAGATGTACAGTTAAAATACCTCATATGTAAAAAAGTAATACAGAAATATGCAGTTGCCAAAGACAATGCATATATGTATGTGTGTGAAAGCAGAAGAGACTGTGTATGTTGATATGAGAGACAGAGTGAACAGTGAGATCGATCGAGGTATTATTTTACAGTCGCTAAGCAGCTTTTTTGCTGTTTAGCAAGTGGAAAGTAAGAAAGAAAAGAAACTTAAAAAGTGTGTGCGTGTGTGTGTGTGTGTGTGTGTGTGTGTGTGTGTGTGTGTGTGTGTGTGTGTGTGTGTGTGTGTCTGTGAGTGAGAGTGTATGCGTATATGAATGCAGAAGAGACTCTTGTGTGTGTGTGTGTGTGTGTGTGTGTGTGTGTGTGTGTGTGTGTGTGTGTGTGTGTGTGTGTGTGTGTCTATCAGACAGAGTGAAGAGTGACAGCAGTCGCTGGTAGCAGCAGTTAAGAGGTCTGCATACTTCTCAGCCTCTTTCCTCAACATATCTGGATAAGCATAAAATAAACAGGGGACAAAGGCATAAAATAACACTATATAGAAAATTAATGTGATGTTTTTGAAATTAGTGCTTTCAGCAAGGTGTTATTTTATGGTAGATTTGAACTTGTAAAGAGTTTAGGTAAAGAAAAAGAACTCAGAATGTAAGGCAAACATGCAAAGAAGAAGAATATGTCAGGTGAAGTACTGGGCTTGTAAGGTATGTGCTACACATATAAAATAAAGAGCAGTAGGGAATGGGTAGGTACTGGGAGATAAACCCCAAAACTTAACTTATACAAGCTGACATGATCTGCCTTTCATATTATAATTTTTCTGTCATTGGCAACCCTCTCGTACATGATTTGCCTTTCAAAAATAGTAACCTTTTCTGTTTTCAGCAACATAGTTCGACTGTCTATGAAAGGAATCAAAAAATAAATAAATAAAGTAAATACCTGCTCATTTTAAAGTGTTATGTTTTGGATATAAAATGCTTCCTCCCACCATTAATATATACTACAGCAAGTTTGAAACATTAGGTGTAGGAAGTATTTTACATAAAAAATATATAAAAAAGAAATATAGTACTTAAAAAATTAAATAAGTAAGTAAAACACAAACAATTTTACAGATAGCCCATTCTCGAAGAGCAATAATGCCCTCCAGGGTTTGTGTTAAAGTAATTAATGCCATTACAGGGGTGTAGAAGCTCTCCACCTGTGGCATTGGGACTCATAAGACCCCTGGGCAGGCATTAATTACACATTAACACACACCCTGTCATGCATTATTGTTTGCTTATTTGGTTGCAGATGTTGCAATGCTGATTGTGGTCATGAATGTAGGTGTTCATACTCCAAGTGAAGAAGGTCTTGGAAAACAAGAAAGATACCTTTTTTAACATTAAGAATCATCAATCTGTTCTTTGAGTTGGTGTGACATCAGAGTAAGAGAACAGTAAAACAACAGAAGTGGAGGAGTTGTACTTCCATACATGTGAGTGCAGGGGTGCCCCCTTGCAAATATACATTATTAATTTTTTTTTATTGCATGAAGCATACATGCAATCATAACTGGCTATGTGTACTCAATTAAGCAGTTTTCTGCAGCTTGAACCAAACATTGGTGTTTAGCGGGGTTGATAAATTCTTACTAGATTCATAAAGTTAATAGTTCCCTGAAATATTCAGGAAACCAGTACAAATTCTATGTGTTTGCTAACTCACCTGGAAGCTGTAGCTCCCTACATCACTGAGCTGGTTAATAGCTGTGCTATATAGTGTCAGTGGAATGTATGCTGAAAATGAATGAATTACTAGCAATAAAATGACAGGTATATGCAAAGTATTTTTAATGGCAGCATGCTTTTAGAGGCAGAGCCCTTTAGTTCAGACATACACCTAAACACTTCATCAAAGCTGCTAAAGACAGTTGGTCAATCTTGTTTAAACCGATGCCTCACAAAATCATGGGTGCCGGAACCATAGAGCCAGGGGGAGGGGGAGTCCCCCCACTTTTACAACTGCAAGACCTGTTAGGAAAAATTAATGAAGCGGAGTTTTGACACTAACAGATTCGCACATGGAAGTTAAACTAAACTAGCTGTTCTTGTTCTCTTATTGCTCTGTGTTACAGGAGTTATGCTGCCACTGCCATGTGTTACAGGAGTTATGCTGCTGCTGTTCTGTTAGTGCTGTCAGGGCCAGATTAATGCTGGTAAGGAGAGTTTTGTTCTTTTATTTGCAGGAGGTGTGTGTGTGTGTGTGTGTGTGTGTGTGTGTGTGTGTGTGTGTGTGTGTGTGTGTGTGTGTGTGTGTGTGTGTGTGTGTGTGTGTGTGTGTGTGTGTGTGTGTGTGTGTGTGTGTGTGTGCATGTTGTGTATGTGCGTGTTGTGTGTGTGCATGTTGTGTGTGTGTGTGTGTGTAAAATGCCCCTGTTAGGTATACCTGGTGATTAGTGCTACTCAGGCTTAAACACCCTGAATTCTCTACCCATACCACCACTTCTGATTCAGGGAGTTGAGTCCATATTTCTCCACTGTCCAGATTTTCACAGAATATTTGGCTCATACTTTTGGTCTGTTCCTCTTAAAATTTATGTTTTTCTGCCAAATCAGTGACAACTGAATTCACCAAATAATGATAGCTCTTAAGTTTCAGTCTCCCTATCTGTCAGGAAGCACATGGTAACACAAAACATTTTATTTTAGCAACTTTCTAAGATTATACAAGGAATATTTAAAATGTGTCCCTGGTTCTGGGCCTTTGCCCCCCCCCCAAATAAATTTTGTTTTTTCCAGATTTCTTGTGCTGCAAAGTTGAGAGATTTAGTTGATCATTAAGTGGATTTTACAAGGATCTGAGAGATTCAGGAGAAGGAAAGTTTAGTGCTACTTATGCTAAGTCATTTGCATTGTTGGTAGCACAACAGGTAGTATACTTTCTTTTGATGCAGAAGGCTGTGGGTACTACTCCCGCAGTATGCAGATGGATCGCTGATACTGCACTGTGTTGTACTTTAATGGGAGTGGATGCTGCAGTCCTATGAATGTCCTCCTTTGGAGGAGTTACCTAGTAACTATGAACCCATTATCAGTTTGCCATCCATTCCCCATTGCAAAATTACTAGCTTATTATTTTTTAATGTAGCATAGGCAATTTATCTTCAAGGGCAATAGGCACTTTATTTGTAGATGAAACAATGAAATATAAAGTTGTTTTCTAGCAGCAACTTCTTCATTAGTTGCAGATTCCTTTAATGTGAGATTATTGTGGAATTATTTAGATGACTTACTTTTGCAGAGATTTTGCATATTTACTTATATCGATGGATTGTAATGACAGAAGTTTGAGTGGCCTTTTATGGTTGAAATTTTCTGAAAGGGGTAGTGTTGTCATTATTGGTTCATACATTTTGTTTCAAACTACAAATTTAAAGCACATTCTAACAAGTGATGCTGTATTTTACAAGGAATATAATTTAATACAATCAGGAAGATGAATCAAAAAATATATACATGTATGCTTGCTCACAGGATGCAGGAGATCAACATAGGGGAAGAGACCATTCACCAATGGAGTCCTTCAGGGTTCAGTGCTGAGACTTTTTCTGCTTGGCATTCACATCTCAAAAGTAAAAGGAAATACCAAAGGGCTTTTGCCGACTAAGGTTAAGATGACTGCAAGCTAGGAGCAGCTATTGAATCCCCAAATGACTTCAACATCATGCAGGAAGGTTTGTCCCAAACAATAACTGGAGCCAGAATCATGAATTGAAACTAAACTCCAAGAAATACATTATCGTATCCTTTGGGATACTACTCCAGTGAACTGCCAAATTGACAATGCCCCCTAAGAACTGACCCAGTTGTTTGGCATTTGGGAACTTGTGTGCACAGTGACCTAACTTTTGACCAACATGTGCCCAGAGTCATAAGAAAGCCTTTCTATATTGCACAGCTTATAAACAAAGTGATTATGACCAGATCTAGAGATGCTATTGCCCCCCTTTACAAAGCCCTTATTAGGTCAATCATTTTGTATAATGCCCACTTCGGCATGTATCTGTCCAGACCCATGCAACAATTGGAATACCCACAGAGATACCTTACTAAAAGGATACAAGTCCTAAACAATAGATCTTGCATGGGCCACTTCAAAGATTTATCACTATATTCAGTATCCTACAGAGTGCTTAGGGTTGACATGTCTGGCATAAAAGGCATCTTCCAACCTAATACAGATGGACCTACTAAGCATCAGCAAGTCAAATGGTATCAGAAATACTCAATCCAGGTATCTAAACTGAATGTTGTGGAGAGATGGATATATATCCAGAACAGACTATCCATTCAAGTAAAACAAAGCTCATCCCTGTCCATATTCAAATGCAACTTGGATGTAAGGATGGGTAATAGAAAATGTACTCCAGGATTGCCCATCATGCTATTAATGGATAGAGGCAGTTCCTAAATGCTGTATCCCTAACATGGGTCACCTCAAATTATCTATACTGTTATCACATTTATTCTCACTAGGGCTAATATACAATTATCAGCCATGTGATAGGTATGACCAATCAGGAAATGTTAATTCAAGCACCAAAATGGAAATTGGCTAAGCTTAAAATGTCCTCCAAGTGAACCTATGTTCTGGTAGTAAATAGTTTTAAAAAATTGACCCTTTTAGATCACTAGGTCCCCCTGTCACCCTCTGGTCCCCCAGTCTTCAACAGCTTCCAGCGCCTCTGCAAAAAATAAATGTATTTGCTAATGCTAACCATGGGATTTGGATATAGACACAGAACTGACACTGCCTTTGTCCAACAAGTCAGTTCAGTGTGCATCCAAATATGTAAGGCAGACATAACTATAACCATTTTTTTTACAGGTTTGTACTAAGCTAACTGCCCTTCTGGGCCATTTTAAGCCTAGCTAATTACCAGTTGTGGGAATCAAACCCTGCACCCTGTATCTGTAATGTAAACACCTTAACCATTATGTCTCGCTATACCTATATAGACTAGCTGGTGAAGGCCTCTTAACTCCACTGCATGATATGATCACCATATAAACAAGGCAGAAGCAGCACATTTACTTGTTAGCCAGTTGGAGTCTAGCAGTAGCGATCCCCAAGTAATAAGAACTTGTTGGCAGAGCAAAGTTCCCTTGAATGGCCCAAACTATCCAGTACACAAAGAGAATGTGGGCTGCAGAGGAACTACACAGCTAATTTAGCATGTATATGATATTACACTGCTGTGCCACTGAAAAGCTCATTACTCCAGTATCATTCTGTGGGGCAGGATTGGTAATCCTTTTGAATCAGAGTGCCAAAAAACATGACCTCAGCTTTTATAAGATGCTCAAGTTGCAGGCAAAGAAATGTGAAGATGCAGTGAAAATTGGGATACCTACTTATGTATTTATGTATGTATGTATGTATATATATATTTATTTGTCTTTGCTAACTGGAATAGTCTCACTGGCCAAAGCCCATTTTCAGCAGAGGCCTGGGGAGAAAAGCTCTATCAGAATACATTTAAATTAACAAGAGAATTTAGACAGCTCTCAGAAAACCAAGTTACATTTTGCAGAAAAACATAGTTACAAGACAGGTATATAAAACAAAGTATAATAAAGTATTTACATCAATATGTATACATGTAGACTGTTCTGATAGCTTTAAAGTCTTGCAAGCAGTAAATGGATTTACACATTAGAATAGAAAACATTGTTGTAACATGGGGCATATCTAGGTAAGCATTGTAAGCAGGTACAGACATTCTGGGATTGTTCAAGTTTAAAGAGGATAGCTATGGACTTATAAATGTTAAAGTCAGTTAATGTACACCCTTTGTGTAATGGACTAATACAGTCATGTTTCCAGATGGCAGGAACATATTGTTCGGATAGAACCTATTTATCATCAAAGAGAGAAGAAAAGAACGGCATCAGCAGGTATTTTTATATATTCTGATGGGTCTTTTTCAGCAGCCAATGTGGTGGGATTCAGTTTAAGTTAATGTTTTTTTATATAGTAGAGGTAGGTACAGGGAGGAGGTTACTATTGGAGAGATTTGTATTTGTTGATATGGAAGAGAGAGAGAGGTGGCAGAGTAAATGTTAACTATGGGCAGGATGGTAAATATAACGTAGCAACTGTATGGGCAGTATGGTCCATATAACGTAGTAGTTGAACTGAGAGATTGATTTAGTGCAGTTACTGGTTTTTGGAAAAGAAGTAGTAGTTTGGCTAGTGTGTAGTAACCTATTTAGGGATGACCAGAACAGTTTAGGGATTTTTTTTTTGTTTGTTTGTGTTGAATATGGTTATAGTTGGTTTGTTTATCTAGTTTGGTAGAGGGTTTAGTAAGGTTTCTTAGGTGTCTAAATATAGCTGCATTGAGTTTTTCTGTTTTACTTTTACAGCTTTCTTAAATTGCTTTATGATATTCTAACATTAGTTGTTTTGTTTCCCTAGTTAGTTATTGTGCTGGGTTGGATTTGAGTCTTTTATTGTGGACTGGAGCTAAGTCATTAAGGATTTTTAGGAAAATATCATTGAACTGCGAGACTGCAGAGACTAGAGGCATATATTTTACTACATTGCAATTATACTGGAATAATGTTTTAATAAAGGTGTCTTTGTTGAACTTGTTTGGAATTCATAAGTATATAATTTGTTTGTCCTGGCTGTTATAATGGCGTATGTTGGCAAGTGATCACTTATGGTGTCTGGTAGACATCCAAATACAATTACTTTCCCTGTTTCATTGGTGAGTAACCAGTCCAAGATTGACTGCCTCCTGGAGGTCTGTTACAGTGTGGATTGATAGTCATTGAATAAAGTCGTATAAATTCAAGGATTCTGTGGGGTAGCACTGTTAATGCAGCTTTATTCAGTGAAAATCATTTACTCTGTAAAAGCAAAACCTGCAGCAGGCAGTCACTCTTAGACTGGGTACTCACTATTGACTGTTTATGTTTAAGTCTCTGAGGATCAGGGCTTCATACTGGACATTTTGAGATATCCGGTGCAGGAGAATTTTGGTAGTATCAATGTTGTTACCTGCCGGGACGTATAAAGCTAAGATACAGATTTTTTTATTATTTTTTGTTATTAATGTTTAGAGTTCCGAAACTGATCTCAGCATTATTAATTTACACACATAACACATTGACTGTATACATTATTAACTGATTCATTAAATCTGCTGAAGTTTGCAAAAAAATATTGCCGGAAAAACAAATAAAAAAGATTAGTTATTACGCCATTGAATGAGGTACTTCTTTCTGCTTGTCCCTAGACGGGCTGCTTTACAAAACATGTTCAAGATCCCTGAAGGTAGAGGGTAAGGTAGAGTGGTTAATAATATTTTAAAAGGGACAAGGACTTAAAAATAAAAGTAATAAACTGTAAGAATTTAAAGTTGACTGACTCTGAAATTAAGGAATGTTAAAACTATCCATTAATCTAAAATATTTAATCCTAACATTAAAGGTTGAGAACTGTATAACTATGCAGTTCTTCTATGGCCCTAAAGAATTCCTTGAGATTTTTGCCAGCTAGTGTGCTAAGTTGTAAAGTTGTATACCGAATATACTTTTAAAGGATTGAATGAGCTGCCAAACATCGAATGCTTGACTCATTTAAACCTCCCAAAATTAAATCAGGATTAAGCATTTGCACTACTACCTGTCTGTCACTGTCAGCTTACCTCTGGGAACTATTCTATTCCCTTTATTATTCAAGATATTCACTAATAATCTTCATAATTCTACCAAAGAAGCCTCCATAGTACAATACGCAGATAATGCAACTCTCATATGCTCTGCACCAAGCCTACTTCTACTCCACAAGATGAGCCAGGACTCTTTTTCCTCAGTTGAGACCTGGCTAGATGACTACCAACTACTTTTACATGCTAATATAACCACTTTCATATTACTTTTGCCCAAATCTCTGTCAGAAAAAATTATCCTTCAGCATCACATCAGGAAATAATACCGTTTCTTGGTATCTTGTATAGTAACTTAAAATATGATGAATGTATCACTCATGTCATCAAGAAAACTCATCAAAAGTTGGGCTTCCCCTCCAGAAACAACCCCTTTCTCACTGACTACTCTAAAAATTCTTTAGCAACATTTTATCTTCTCCATTCACTTCTCTATGCACCACCCATCCTAACATTCACTCCAACTTTAAAAATAAACTAGAGGTTTTCTACAATAAAATGGCTAAGTTTTTATCCAACTTACCAGACTGGTCATGTTACTGCTTTACAGTCAAGCACCTATACTAGCTCAAACTACCTAATTACGTTACCTACTTCCAACTGCTTAGTGCCCACAAAATAATACACAAACCCAACACCTGCCTATTACTATAGACATCCTCAAACACTACTTCCCTTATAGCAATCTCCTCTCATTGAACAAACTGACTAGGACTAAATCTCATAACAATGCAGGCAACTGACTTTACTCATCCTATGCTGCGAAGAACTGGAACTCCATCCCACCCACCCTAAAACAAGACATTGCCACATGTATCAAACACAGCCTAAAACAGCTCCTCGTGGCTATGCTCATGCTCCCACCTTTCTGTTGCCAGTCTCTCTCTCTATCAATCACCCTGACTCTTTCACCTTCCATGTCTTTCATCCCCACTACTGCTCCTTCAAATAACCTATATCTGTAACCTTCTCCCATGAACACCCCCTCCTTTCCCATCTCATTATCTTAACTCTCCACAATCAGAATTTTTGGCACTTACATTTTTTTATTATTTCTGCTTATACCCCTCCTCCTCTGTTTTCTGTTATTGCTTTATTGACATCCTACTTCATTAATGTCACTATACATATACTGAACCGATGTGTATTAGCATTGCTCTTGTATCTCTGGCTATTACGTGTAAACATGTCTTTGACTTATGTAAAATATTATAACTTCAGAATATATGATAAATGTCTTTACTATTTGTCTCATACTATCTGCAAAGCAATGATTAAAATGTTTAATTTTTATTGTCATTCATTGTAATTACATATTTTATGTGCAGCTTTTTCCCTGGGGCTCTGCTGAAAATGAGGCTTGTGCCCAGACAGACTTTCTCAGTAAAGAAAAGGCAATAAATAAATAAAAAATTAAATATTTACATGCAAAAGAGGAGCAAGACTCCTGGCTCTGCTTGCCTTTCACTAGATGGTTGGATGTATAGATAGATAGATAGATAGATAGATAGATAGATAGATAGATAGATAGATAGATAGAGACAGACAGATGTAGGGAAAAGATAAGTGTGTAACTTTCACATGCTTTGCTATTTATGTAAGCTCCCATTTCTTGAAAGCAGGCAATTATATATATAATACTGAAACAGGCCATCATACCTCTCAACTGTAAAGGTTTTCTCAGAATGTCCAGATTTTTGCCTCATATTTTTGGTCTGTTTTTCTTAAAATGATGGTTTTCTGGAAAATTAGTGGAAATCATTCCTCTTCTTCTTATTTCAGCTTTTCCTGGATAGGGGTCGCTACAGCGGATCACCTGTCTGCTCATGATTGGCAGTGGAGTTTTACAGTGTCAAGTTGCCAGCCCAACACCCAACCTTCCACAGAAGGCACACACACACGCACTCACTCATGCCTAGGGCCAATTTAGAGTATCCAATCCACCTACAGCATGTCTTTGGGCTATGGGAGGAAACTGGAGCACCGGAAAGAAGCCCACGCGACCATAGGGAGGACATGCAGACTCCGCACAGAAGGCACCGGGTATCGAACCGGAGAACCTCTTAAATTAGTGGAAATCATTAAAGACTGAAAATATAAAATAAGAAAAGACATTTGAGTTTCAGACTTCATACCCTTCAGAAAAATCTGTGCTAATGCAAACCTGTTATTCTATCAACTTTCTAGGTTTGTAAGACCAATATTTAAAAACCTTCCCTATTTTTGGGGCTTTGTTCCACTTTTATTTATGGCTTTTGCACTAAGAGGTTGAGAGGTAGGGGCTTCATATCCATCTCTAACAAGTTCTTGTAAACTTATATATATTTTAAAACATAATTATAAACTTTTTAGAGCCCTTTAGGAAAGAGACTGATGAGATTTCTTCCTTCAATCATTCATCAGATTAAGCAGGCTTTGTTCTGGCTGCACTACTTCTCTTAATCTGATAGGAAAATCTCCTTATTAGATGATGTTTCTAAGGGAGCACAAACTTTGTTGATAGAAAGCCTGAATAATAATAAAACAGTTACTAGACTGAATGGAATTACCTCTTTAACATACGTGGGATTCCCTTCCAAATGTATGGTCCTGCTGAAGGAACACTATAGTGATACTAAATCAAGAATAATAAAAGGAGCTACATTTTCCACTGTATGTAACTTATCTAGGTGAATTAAAAAGTATGTCAAAGAGTTAACTTTAGTACCTCTTGCAGCTAGATTGTAACTCCCACAAGATGGCATACTGCTCAGGTTTGCCATGCTACAATATCAATGTATGTAGATGATTTTTAGTCTAACTAATGCAGATGAGGATGTATATCTTACTTTCCAAAAAGTAAACCGCTTGGGGCACTTGAGGTCTATAAAATAAATATTTTTTAGCACAGGCTATTAAAATTACCTGTGTTCCTCATCATGAACTGGTTGAGAACTTTAAATTCCTTACCAAATATAAACATAAAATATAATCATGACTGAAACTGATTATTGCATTATCTACTGCAGACTTTATGTGGGATGGAGGAAACACTAGAACTAAATGAAATGTGTGTGTGTGTGTGTGTGTGTGTGTGTGTGTGTGTGTGTGTGTGTGTGTGTGTGTGTGTAGATATATATATATATATATATATATATATATATATATATATATATATATATATATATATATATATATATATATATATATATATATATATATATATATATATGTGGGTCTAGCACATTTCACCTAAACACAAATCACCGAAAGCACAATTCACCTAAAACCCAATTCACCGAAACACATTTCACCTAAAGTTTGATATGGCCTTGTCCTCACTGCAGTGCGACCTTGGATTTAGTATATATAGTGGGGGGACCGCCCACCACATCGGGGGTTGTGGGGGGCATAGCCCCCCACATATTTTAAGGAGATATCAAGTTTGGAAAAGAGTAATATATTGAAATTGCAAGTATCCATGTATATTTCAAAATATTTAACATATGTGGGGGGCTATGCCCCCCACATCCCCCGATGTGGGGAGGCGGTGCCCCCCCACCCCCCCCTGCTATATATACTAACTCTTGGGTCGCACTGCAATGGAGACAAGGCCATCTCAAACTTTAGGTGAAATGTGTTTCAGTGAATTGTACTTTAGGTGAAATGCGCACACCAATTTGAGTTTAGGTGAAATATCCTTTTGGTGAAATGTCCTAGACCCACATACATATATATATATATATATATACACACACACACACACACACACACACACACACACACACACACACACACACACACACACACACACACACACACACACACACACACACAGACAATGTGCCATCTTAAAATACCTCAAGTCGGATAGACACATGCACTCACAGATGGGCACACATACTTAACCCCCAATTCCTGAAGAATCTGTCTTTTTTTTAGCCATTAGGAAAGAAAACATGCATTTTGTTTTCTCTTTCTAACCACGGTTGTGCATTAAAACACTGTATGCAGCACCAGCTGTCTAGCAGGTCATGTTTGAAAGCTCGGCATGGTTTGGAAGATGTGGTAGCTGTATTATAGAGTTTTTGGGGGGTTTTCAGTCCAATAAAATGTACAGCACACCATTCTTTTGTTTCATTGTTTTCTGTTGGTGGACTTGCATGGCATTTCTCCTTTATTGGCTTGATTTACCACTATACAACAAAAAAAAACTTTTGGAAGACTAAAATTATAATACAGTCATATAGTTTGGGGTTCTGGCAGGAGTATTTTAATGCTACAGTTTTGTAGATTGCTTCCACCTGTAATTCTGAAACCTATAATTTTCGTTCTGGAGACACAACACAATGAGTCTTCATTATTCTCCTTTAAAGTGATTTCATTTTTAGGGAGGGAAGACCCATCCATGCTCCTCACTACTTACATATTCTAACTTTGAGATTGCCATGCCTCAGGGGAAAATGGAATATTCCAAGACACAGTAATACCAGACTAAATAGATATCAGGCCCCACTGTTTTACATTCACCCAGGAATTCATAAATGTGCTTACTGCTAGTGGTAATTGACTTCCACATGTAGATGAATTTCTGTGATAGTGAGAAAATGCAGTGCAGAGACAGCTATTGCCACAGAGGAAGGTCTCATTATTGCCTCATTACCATGTCTATCCATTGCAGTTTTACTAACACTAGCACAGACCTGAGTAGCATTGTTCTCCCAGATGACCCATGCATTATATTGGCAAAGACTCTCTCACACATACACACACAACGACGGACATTCACCCATGGACAAACAGCCACCTAACAACTAAAACAATTATCTGCCCCCCCCCAACAGATGATCACAGTTCTGGAAGCACTTACCCCCATATACATCAAAATTCTTGATTCCCTACTTAAGCCCACACAGTGCTGTCTGTACAGACACACACACACACACACACACACACACACACACACACACACACACACACACACACACACACACACACACACACACACACACACACAGCTGAATTATGGTCAAATGGGGCACTAGACAAGGTAATGGATCATCTACTCCCACCCCCCTCTGCACCCATTCCACTGTCCCATACTTGGCTATTTTTCCCCAATTACCATAAACACCATTCAAACCTGCCGGTGCACATACTAATTTTTAATTTACTTCTACAATGATTACCGATATTTGGACTTAAAGCTTTTATTTTAAATTTTATAGCAGAAGCAGTGATAGATATTTGCTAAACAAAACAATACAGTCTCACAATTAAAACAGACTTAGCATTAACAGCAAACTTCTCTGCCCTTCAAATTCACATTCATTGAAACAGCATTGAAACCCACATTCAAAGAAAATGCACCTGGCCAGTGGTGGATTAAGTTTACCTTTAGGCTGTTTGCATACCCTAGGCCCCTTGCACACATTGTAGGACCATGTGTACATGCATGTGTTCTTTGATTCACATTCCCGATTATATTAAATTACATTTCTTGAATAATACAGCATTACATTTTAGAACGTGTTTTATATTTTCAGTTCTGAAAAATTTTCCAGTAAGCAATTAAACAAAACATGTTCATGTTATTGTTGTTGTTTGTCTTTCGGCTTTTCCCGGTTAGGGGTCACCACAGTGGAACTCCAGTCCACTAATGATTGGCAGAAACATATGAACCAATAATGACAAAACTGCCCATTCCAGAACATTTCAACAATAAAAGGCCACTCAAACTTCTGTCACTACAATTCCCTAATATTAGGCAATATGCAAAATCGCTGCAGAAGTAAGTCATCTGAATAATTCCACATTAAAGAGGTCCATAATTAATGAAGAGGGTGCTACTAGCAATCAACTTTAAATTTCAGTCTTTCATCTATAAATTCAGTGCCTGCTGCCCTTGAAGAAAAAATGTCCTATGTTACATTTAAAGATTGGTAAGCTGGTGATATTGCAATAGGGAATGGATGTCAAACCAGCAGCAGGTTTATAGTTATAAGGCATCTCATCCAAAGGAGGACACACTCAGGAGTGCAGCACACCACCTCCCTTAAAGAACAACACAGTATCAGCAATCCATCTGCATGGAGTGAGAGTAGGACCCACAGCCTTCTGCAGCAAAAGCAAGTATGCTACCTTTTATGCTATAAACGCTGCTTTTAAATTCTTTAGCACAAACGGTGATGGCCATTTGCTAAACAAAACAGTTACACATTGAAAATATACATAGCAAGAGCAACATATAAACTTCTCTTCCCTTGAAGCTCACAGTTCTTTCAAAAAATGTACTGAATTGCACAATTCCTTGAAAATGCACTGAAGCCCACAATTCCTTGAAAGTGCATCGAAGCTCACAATTCCTTAAAAATGGACTGAAACTCACAATCATTGAAAATGTAGTGAAACTCACAATTCCTTCAAAATGTGCTGAAACTTGTAGTCTGGTAGATGGTGTAGAGGATTCAGGCTCTTGTCTGCTGTAACTACTAATTATAGGATTTGAGCCTGTTTAAATTAACTAACCTGCCATTGTTAACTAGTGCATTTTATACACACAAACACACACACACACACACACACACACACACACACACACACACACACACACACACACACACACACACACACACACACATCCCTTACTGATCATGCTTCCAATAACATTCTGTGGAAGAAGCAGAAACAGTTGTGTGTTTAGATTCCCCACATGGATGTGGAATAGAAGAAATAAGCAATAGCAGGTATATGCATTAATGTAAGCAACATAAGTGCATGCAGATACATGACAAAATGTCAAAATCTCACACAGAGGGTGTTCTGAAAGATGAGCACCCTTAAAGAAGACCTATATATACTATTTTTAAATTAAAAAGTAAATGTTGTGGTAGCCCATGGCCACTGGACTCTACCCAGCCAGTGGGGACCCTCCCAGCCAGCAGTGTCCTAGCGACTGCCAAGGTCACCTAGTGCCAGATCCTGTTCTGCACACACACACACACACATGCACACACACACACACACACACACACACACACACACACACACACACACA